>NW_024609565.1:75000-222021 GCF_018296145.1 Oncorhynchus tshawytscha
TAACATTATAACATTATAATATACTAATGAACTGTTTATAACATTATAACATTATAACATTATGACATTATAACATTATGACATTATAACATTATAACATTATGACATTATAACATTATAACATTATGACATTATAACATTATGACATTATAACATAATATACCAATGAACTATTTATAACATTATAACATTATGACATTATGACATTATAGCATTATGACATTATAACATTATAACATTATAATATACTAATGAACTGTTTAACATTTTGACATTATAACATTATAATATTATAACATTATAACATTATAGCATTATGACATTATAACATTTTAACATTATAATATACTAATGAACTGTTAATAACATTATGACATTATAACATTATGACATTATGACATTATGACATTATGACATTATAACATTATAACATTATGACATTATGACATTATAATATAGTAATGAACTGTTTATAACATTATGACATTATAACATTATAACATTATGACATTATAACATTATGACATTATAACATTATGACATTATAACATTATGTGTGCTGTTTAGAGGGTAGGAGGTGTGTTGTTTAGAGGGTAGGAGGTGTACTGTTTAGATCAGTTGGTCCTGTGTGCTGTTTAGAGGGGAGGACGTGTACTGTTTAGATCAGTTGGTCCTGTGTGCTGTTTAGAGGGGAGGACGTGTACTGTTTAGATCAGTTGGTCCTGTGTGCTGTTTAGAGGGGAGGACGTGTACTGTTTAGATCAGTTGGTCCTGTGTGCTGTTTAGAGGGTAGGAGGTGTACTGTTTAGATCAGTTGGTCCTGTGTGCTGTTTAGAGGGGAGGACGTGTACTGTTTAGATCAGTTGGTCCTGTGTGCTGTTTAGAGGGTAGGAGGTGTACTGTTTAGATCAGTTGGTCCTGTGTGCTGTTTAGAGGGGAGGGATGTGCTGTTTAGATCAGTTGGTCCTGTGTGCTGTTTAGAGGGGAGGGATGTGCTGTTTAGATCAGTTGGTCCTGTGTGCTGTTTAGAGGGGAGGACGTGTACTGTTTAGATCAGTTGGTCCTGTGTGCTGTTTAGAGGGGAGGACGTCTACTGTTTAGATCAGTTGGTCCTGTGTGCTGTTTAGAGGGGAGGGATGTGCTGTTTAGACCAGTTGGTCCTGTCTACTGTTTAGATCAGTTGGTCCTGTGTGCTGTTTAGAGGGGAGGACGTGTACTGTTTAGATCAGTTGGTCCTGTGTGCTGTTTAGGGGGAGGGATGTACTGTTTAGATCAGTTGGTCCTGTGTGCTGTTTAGAGGGGAGGGATGTACTGTTTAGATCAGTTGGTCCCGTCTGCTGTTTAGAGGGGAGGACGTGTACTGTTTAGATCAGTTGGTCCTGTGTACTGTTTAGATCAGTTGGTCCCGTCTGCTGTTTAGAGGGGAGGACGTGTACTGTTTAGATCAGTTGGTCCTGTGTACTGTTTAGATCAGTTGGTCCTGTGTGCTGTTTAGAGGGGAGGGATGTACTGTTTAGATCAGTTGGTCCTGTGTGCTGTTTAGATCAGTTGGTCCTGTGTGCTGTTTAGATCAGTTGGTCCTGTGTGCTGTTTAGATCAGTTGGTCCTGTGTGCTGTTTAGATCAGTTGGTCCTGTGTGCTGTTTAGATCAGTTGGTCCTGTGTGCTGTTTAGATCAGTTGGTCCTGTGTGCTGTTTAGATCAGTTGGTCCTGTGTGCTGTATAGATTTGTTTATAACATATGAAATCACTACTGTAAGTTATTTCCTGGACAAGTGTCTGCTAAATGGCATTAATAAATGCCTTAACCTAGTTGTCTGCAGGTTGATAAGTGGATCGACTGTCTTTGTTGTAAACCTGCAGGTTGAACACATACTGCTGTGGTCATGAACAAGTTCCAAGCCAACAAGGTGACATGTTGGAATCTCCCCCACCTTTCTCTTCTCATCGCTCTTCTCTCCTTCTCTCTCTCTCCCTCCATCCATCTCTCTCTCTCTCTCCCTCCATCCATCTCTCTCTCTCTCTCCCTCCATCCATCTCTCTCTCTCTCTCCCTCCATCCATCTCTCTCTCTCTCTCCTTCTTGCCTTACCAATCTTTCTCTCTCCCTCCATCCATCTCACTCTCTCTCACCCTCAAACAACATATTTTCAATTTCAATTTAAGGGCTTTATTGACATGGAAAACATATGTTAACATTGCCAAAGCAAGCGAAGTAGATAATAAACAAAAGTGAAATAAACAATAAAAATGAACAGTAAACATTATACTCACAAAAGTTCAGAAAGAATAAAGACATTACAAGTCATATTATGTCTCTATACAGTGTTGTAACGATGTGCAAATAGTTCAAGTACAAAAGGGAAAATAAATCATCATTAATATGGGTTGTATTTATAATGGTGTTTGTTCTTCACTGGTTGCCCTTTTCTCGTGGCAACAGGTCACAAATCTTGCTGCTGTGACGGCACACTGTGGTATTTCACCCAGTAGATATGGGAGTTTATCAAAATTGGGTTTGTTTTCGAATTCTTTGTGGATCTGTGTAATCTGAGGGAAATGTGTGTCTCTAATATGGTCATACATTGGGCAGGAGGTTAGGAAGTGCAGCTCAGTTTCCACCTCATTTTGTGGGCAGTGAGCACATAGCCTGTAACGGTTTTCTAGTGGTGATGAAGGAGAGTCGGACCAAACTGCAGCGTGTCGATTGCGATCCATATTTATTAAACAAAACGTAAACACGACTAAACACTAAACACTACAAAACAATAAACGTAATGAAAACCGAAAACAGCCTATCTAGTGCAAACTAACAGAGAGTACAAGTAAGACACTAAGGACAATCACCCACCACAAACTCAAAGAATATGGCTGCCTAAATATGGTTCCCAATCAGAGACAACGATAAGCACCTGCCTCTGATTGAGAACCACTCCAGACAGCCATAGACCTTGCTAGACAACCCACTAAGCTACAATCCCAATACCACCACCAAAACCCCAAGACAAACACACCACAATTACAAAAACCCCATGCCACACCCTGGCCTGACCAAATACATAAAGATAAACACAAAATACTTAGACCAGGGCGTGACATATCCTGTCTTCTCTTGAGAGCCATGTCTGCCTACGGCGGCCTTTCTCAATAGCAAGGCTATGCTCACTGAGTCTGTACATAGTCAAAGCTTTCCTTAAGTTTGGGTCAGTCACAGTGGTCAGGTATTCTGCCTCTGTGTACTCTCTGTTTAGGGCCAAATAGCATTCTAGTTCGCTCTGTTTTTTTGTTAATTATTTCCAATGTGTCAAGTAATTATCTTTTTGTTTTCTCATGATTTGGTTGGGTCTAATTGTGCTGCTGTCCTGAGGCTCTGTGGGGTCTGTTTGTGTTTGTGAATTGAGCCCCTGGACCAGCTTGCTTAGGGGACTCTTCTCCAGGTTCATCTCTCTGTAGGTGATGGCTTTGTTATGGAAGGTTTGGGAATCGCTTCCTTTTAGGTGGTTGTAGAATTTAACAGCTCTTTTCTGGATTTTGATAATTAGTGGGTATCGGCCTAATTCTGCTCTGCATTATTTGGTGATTTACGTTGTACATGGAGGATATTTTTGCAGAATTCTGCGTGCAGCGTCTCAATTTGGTGTTTGTCCCATTTTGTGAAGTCTTGGTTGGTGAGCGGACCCCAGACCTCACAACCATAAAGGGCAATGGGCTCTATGACTGATTCATGTATTTGTAGTCAGATCCTAGTTCGTATGTCGATTTTTATGTTCCTTTTGATGGTGTAGAAGGCCCTTCTGTCTCTCTGTACATTTCTCTACCTTCTCTCCTTACCACTCTTTCTCTCTCCCTCCAATTACATTTTTCAATTTCATTTTAAGGGGCTTTATTGGCATGGGAAACATATGTTTACGTTGCCAAAGCAAGTGAAATAAACGATAAAAATGAACAGTAAACATTACTCTCACCAAAGTTCCAAAATAACAAAGACATTTCAAATGTTATATTATATGCAAATAGTTACTGCTTCTTAGCCAATGATCAGCGGGGGTTCTTCTGTTCCACAACTCGCCACGCTCCAATCAGCCGCACGCAGCGACAGACAGCTGGAAGAAACGAACACTCTCCTCGCCCACAATAACACCTCCCTCCCCTCCTCATCCCACTCTCTACTTCTCCCCGCCGTGAGCGCCCCGGGAGGAGCCCGGCCCCGTTATACCTTTGCGTGCTCCCTTCCCTCCCCCCTCCCCTCCCGTCACTCACTGCGCGTCTTTGAGGATGCACGCAGGCACAGCGCGTCTTATCAGTCTGCCCTCCCTCCCTCCGCCATCATTCATTATTATCCCTCTTTTCCTTCCCACTAGCCTCACAGGTCGCCATAACCTGCTCGAGACTTTTACCCGTTTCCGCCGTTTGGTTTTTAACCCCACGTGTAACGTTTACCGAAGGGAGGCAGATCAGTGTGTCGGTGCCCCCTCCCTCCTCTCCTCTCTACCAGACAGAGACAGACATGCTCCACGGTGGGTGCTCGCGCTTCCCGCCTCCTTTCCCCTCCGGGAGTCGGTGAGTAGGTAACAGCGTCCATCTTCTTTCTCCGTTAGCTGCTGCATGCTGTCTTCCTGTACGGTGCTGTAGACCAACAGGAGAGAGAGAGACGTGGGCTCGCGGGGAGGTTCAATTTCCACAGCTGGTGACCTTCCGCCGCTCGGGCCACCGGCTGTCTGACCAGATAATTAGTTATAGCCCTGGGGGCAACGGGCCACACACACACACACACTCACACACACACACACAGTGTCATATGGATTGATTATAGAATTGATTATAAGGTTGCTGCTAGTACTATTTTATTTTAATACAATTTAGGGAGATATATGGATACACCTGCAGGGTTTGTCACTGATGATAACATAAAATATTGATCCTAAACACACACACACAGACACACACACACTGAGTTTGGTGCAAGGGGTGTTATTTGAGTGTTGTGAGGAGAACATTACTGTAACATATCAGATTTGTCCATTAGAGAGAGGGGGAGGGAGAGGAGAGGGGGTGCGGTAGAGAGGGGAAGGTAGAGGGAGAGAGAGAGACTCAGAGAGGGGGAGAGAGGGAGGGAGAGGGTAGAGGGTAGCAGACAATGAAATTGTACTGAAACAAGAGACTCAGAGATGGATTGGGGAGAAACTGTATTTTTGGGGGTCAGGGAGGAATAGAAAGAAGGACGACGAGAGAGAGAGGGCGAGAGAGAGGGGAGAGAGACAGAGAGAGAGACGAGAGAGAGAGAGGGAGAGAGACAGAGAGAGAGACGAGAGAGAGAGAGAGAGAGAGACAGAGAGAGAGACGAGAGAGAGAGAGAGAGAGAGAGAGAGAGAGAGAGAGAGAGAGAGATGCAGAGAGAGAGAGAGAGAGAGACAGAGAGAGAGAGACGAGAGAGAGAGAGAGAGAGAGACAGAGAGAGAGACGAGAGAGAGAGAGAGAGAGAGACGAGAGAGAGAGAGACGAGAGAGAGAGAGAGAGAGAGACAGAGAGAGAGACGAGAGAGAGAGAGAGAGAGAGAGAGAGAGAGAGAGAGAGAGAGATGCAGAGAGAGAGAGAGAGAGAGACAGCTAGCTTGGAGTCTTAACAACATAAATTAGTTGTTCTGTTCTGTTCGGGAAAATAATGGTGTTTTGGATATACGCAGAAAATAAGGTCTGAGGTTAACACTGGAGATCTGTTTGGTTCTATGAGATAATATCAGTCACTTTACGAATTATCTTTATTTTCTCTGTGCTTCAGACTTCAGAAAGACCCCTTGACTTTTTCCACTTTTTTTTTTACGTTGCAGCCTCATTCTGATGAAATAAAACATCCTCATCAATCACACAATGCCCCTTAATGACAAAGCGAAAACATGTTTTTCGAAATGTTTGCCAATGTATTAAAAATACAAAACTAAAAAAAATGTATTTACGTAAGTATTCAGAACCTTTGCTGTGAGACTCGAGGCCCTTGGTGGATTCAACTCCTCAGTAAAAAGGCACATGACAGTCTGCTTGGAGTTTGCCACAAGGCACCTAGAGGACTATCAGATTCTCTGGTCTGATGAAACTAAGATTGAACTCTTTGGCCTGAGTGCCAAGGGTCATGTCTAGGGGAAACCTGGCACCATCCCTACGGTGAAGGATGGTGGTGGCAGCATCATGCTGTGGGGATGTTTTTCAGCGGCAGGGACTGGGAGACTAGTCAGGATCGAGGGAAAGATGAACGGAGCAAAGTACAGAGAGATGAAGAAAACCTGCTTCAGAGCTTCACAGGACCTCAGACTGGGATGAACGTTCACCTTCCAACAGGACAATGACCCTAAGCACACAGCCAAGACAAAGCAGGAGTGGCTTTGGGACGAGTCTCTGAATGTCTTTGAGTGGCCCGGCCAGAGCCCGGACTTGAACCCGATCGAACATCTCTGAAGAGACCTGAAAATATCTGTGCATCAACGCTCCCCATCCAACCTGACAGAGCTTGAGAAAATCTGCAGAGAAGAATGGGAGAAACTCCCCAAATACAGGTGTGCCAAGCTTGTAGCGTCATACCCAAGAAGACTGGAGGCTGTAATCCCTGCCAAAGGTGCTTCAACAAAGTACTGAGTAAAGGGTCTGAATACTTAAAGTACTGAGTAAAGGGTCTGAATACTTAAAGTACTGAGTAAAGGGTCTGAATACTTAAAGTACTGAGTAAAGGGTCTGAATACTTAAAGTACTGAGTAAAGGGTCTGAATACTTAAAGTACTGAGTAAAGGGTCTGAATACTACTGAGTAAAGGGTCTGAATACTACTGAGTAAAGGGTCTGAATACTACTGAGTAAAGGGTCTGAATACTACTGAGTGAAGGGTCTGAATACTACTGAGTGAAGGGTCTGAATACTACTGAGTGAAGGGTCTGAATACTACTGAGTGAAGGGTCTGAATACTACTGAGTAAAGGGTCTGAATACTACTGAGTGAAGGGTCTGAATACTACTGAGTGAAGGGTCTGAATACTACTGAGTGAAGGGTCTGAATACTACTGAGTGAAGGGTCTGAATACTACTGAGTAAAGGGTCTGAATACTACTGAGTAAAGGGTCTGAATACTACTGAGTGAAGGGTCTGAATACTAATGTAAATGTGATATTTTTAAACAGTCCCATTCTCTGTCAATGTGAATATGTTCTTCTTTAAAAAAAATATAAGTTTGTAGTAGTATAGTATTGTAGTAGTATAGTATTGTAGTAGTATAGTATTGTAGTAGTGTAGTAGTAGTAGTAGTAGTAGTAGTAGTAGTAGTAGTAGTAGTAGTAGTAATATAGTAATAGTAATAGTAATAAATATACGTTTTTAAAAACTGTTTTGGGGGCATTGTGATGTCATTATGGGGGTATTGTGGTGTCATTATGGGGTATTGTGGTGTCATTATGGGGTATTGTGGTGTCATTATGGGGTATTGTGGTGTCATTATGGGGGTATTGTGGTGTCATTATGGGGGTATTGTGGTGTCATTATGGGGTATTGTGGTGTCATTATGGGGTATTGTGGTGTCATTATGGGGTATTGTGATGTCATTATGGGGGTATTGTGGTGTCATTATGGGGTATTGTGGTGTCATTATGGGGTATTGTGGTGTCATTATGGGGGTATTGTGGTGTCATTATGGGGTATTGTGGTGTCATTATGGGGGTATTGTGGTGTCATTATGGGGTATTGTGATGTCATTATGGGGGTATTGTGGTGTCATTATGGGGTATTGTGGTGTCATTATGGGGTATTGTGGTGTCATTATGGGGTATTGTGGTGTCATTATGGGGGTATTGTGGTGTCATTATGGGGGTATTGTGGTGTCATTATGGGGTATTGTGGTGTCATTATGGGGTATTGTGATGTCATTATGGGGTATTGTGGTGTCATTATGGGGGTATTGTGGTGTCATTATGGGGTATTGTGGTGTCATTATGGGGTATTGTGGTGTCATTATGGGGGTATTGTGGTGTCATTATGGGGGTATTGTGGTGTCATTATGGGGTATTGTGGTGTCATTATGGGGTATTGTGGTGTCATTATGGGGTATTGTGGTGTCATTATGGGGGTATTGTGGTGTCATTATGGGGTATTGTGGTGTCATTATGGGGTATTGTGGTGTCATTATGGGGGTATTGTGGTGTCATTATGGGGTATTGTGGTGTCATTATGGGGTATTGTGGTGTCATTATGGGGTATTGTGGTGTCATTATGGGGTATTGTGGTGTCATTATGGGGTATTGTGGTGTCATTGTGGGGTATTGTGGTGTCATTGTGGGGGTATTGTGGTGTCATTATGGGGGTATTGTGGTGTCATTATGGGGATTTTGTGATGTCATTATGGTGTATTGTGATGTCATTATGGGGGTATTGTGGTGTCATTATGGGGGTATTGTGGTGTCATTATGGGGGTATTGTGGTGTCATTATGGGGGTATTGTGGTGTCATAATGGGGGTATTGTGGTGTCATTATGGGGTATTGTGGTGTCATTATGGTGTATTGTGATGTCATTATGGGGCATTGTGATGTCATTATGGGATATTGTGATGTCATTATGGGGCATTGTGATGTCATTATGGGATATTGTGATGTCATTATGGGGTATTGTGATGTCATTATGGGGCATTGTGATGTCATTATGGGATATTGTGATGTCATTATGGGGTATTGTGATGTTATTATGGCGAATTTAGTGTTTAGATTGATGAGGGGAATTTAAAAAAAAAATCAATTTTAGAATAAGGCTGTACACTTAACAAAATGTGGAAAATGTCAAGGGGTCTGAATACTTTCCGAATGCGCTGTAAATGCTTCATCACACACAAGAATGTACATTTTATGTGCACTACCTCACACGGCTTTTTATTCTCAACAAGTCAGTTTGGTGGAAACGCCACATATTTTCTTGATGCAGATTTGAGAATATTTGCATGAAAATCTGTCGCCATTGGATGGAAACCAGTGGTTTATAGTACTCAAATACTTTAAAGTACTACTTAAGTAGTGGTTTATAGTACTCAAATACTTTAAAGTACTACTTAAGTAGTGGTGTATAGTACTTAGTAAAAAATACTTTAAAGTACTACTTAAGTAGTGGTGTATAGTACTTCGTAAAAATACTTTAAAGTACTACTTAAGTTGTGGTGTATAGTACTTAGTAAAAAATACTTTAAAGTACTACTTAAGTAGTGGTGTATAGTACTTAGTAAAACATACTTTAAAGTACTACTTAAGTAGTTTTTGGGGGGTATCTGTACTTTACTATTTATATTTTTGACAACTTTTACTTCACTACAGTCCTAAAGAAAATATACTTTTTGCTCCATACATTTTCCCTGACACCCAAAAGTACTCGTTACATTTTTAATGCTTAGCAGGACAGGAAACTGGTCAAATTCACACACTTATCAAGAGAATGTCCCTGTTCATCCCTACTGCCTCTGATCTGGCAGACTCACTAAACACAAATGCTTCATGTGCAAATTATGTCTGAGTGTTGGAGTGTGTCCCTGGCTATCAGTAAAATAATAAAACAAGAAAATGGTGCCATTTGGTTTCCTTAATATAAGGAATGTGAAATGATTTATACTTTTACTTTTGATACGCAAGTATATTTCAAACCAAATACTTTTAGACTCTTACTCAAGTTGTATTTTACTGGGTGACTGTCACTTTTACTTGAGTAATTTTCTATTACGGTATCTTTACTTTTACTCAAGTATGACAATTGAATGCTTTTTCCACCACTGCTAAACTTGTGAGAGAGAGATGGAGAGGATTTAGTTAGACCAAACTAAGCCAGTGGTTAGAGGATTTAGTTAGACCAAACTAAGTCAGTGGTTAGAGGATTTAGTTAGACCAAACTAAGTCAGTGGTTAGAGGATTTAGTTAGACCAAACTAAGCCAGTGGTTAGAGGATTTAGTTAGACCAAACTAAGCCAGTGGTTAGAGGATTTAGTTAGACCAAACTAAGCCAGTGGTTAAAGGATTTAGTTAGACCAAACTAAGCCAGTGGTTAGAGGATTTAGTTAGACCAAACTAAGTCAGTGGTTAGAGGATTTAGTTAGACCAAACTAAGTCAGTGGTTAGAGGATTTAGTTAGACCAAACTAAGCCAGTGGTTAGAGGATTTAGTTAGACCAAACTAAGCCAGTGGTTAGAGGATTTAGTTAGACCAAACTAAGTCAGTGGTTAGAGGATTTAGTTAGACCAAACTAAGTCAGTGGTTAGGGGATTTAGTTAGACCAAACTAAGTCAGTGGTTAGAGGATTTAGTTAGACCAAACTAAGTCAGTGGTTAGGGGATTTAGTTAGACCAAACTAAGTCCGTGGTTAGGGGATTTAGTTAGACCAAACTAAGTCAGTGGTTAGAGGATTTAGTTAGACCAAACTAAGCCAGTGGTTAGAGGATATAGTTAGACCAAACTAATGATTTTTTCAGACCAAACTAAGCCAGTGGTTAGAGGATTTAGTTAGACCAAACTAAGTCAGTGGTTAGAGGATTTAGTTAGACCAAACTAAGTCAGTGGTTAGGGGATTTAGTTAGACCAAACTAAGTCAGTGGTTAGAGGATTTAGTTAGACCAAACTAAGTCAGTGGTTAGGGGATTTAGTTAGACCAAACTAAGTCAGTGGTTAGAGGATTTAGTTAGACCAAGCTAAGCCAGTGGTTAGAGGATTTAGTTAGACCAAACTAAGTCAGTGGTTAGAGGATTTAGTTAGACTAAACTAAGCCAGTGGTTAGAGGATTTAGTTAGACCAAACTAAGTCAGTGGTTAGAGGATTTAGTTAGACCAAACTAAGTCAGTGGTTAGAGGATTTAGTTAGACCAAACTAAGTCAGTGGTTAGAGGATTTAGTTAGACCAAACTAAGTCAGTGGTTAGAGGATTTAGTTAGACCAAACTAAGTCAGTGGTTAGAGGATTTAGTTAGACCAAACTAAGCCAGTGGTTAGAGGATTTAGTTAGACCAAACTAAGCCAGTGGTTAGAGGATTTAGTTAGACCAAACTAAGCCAGTGGTTAGAGGATTTGGTTAGACCAAACTAAGCCAGTGGTTAGAGGATTTAGTTAGACCAAACTAAGCCAGTGGTTAAAGGATTTAGTTAGACCAAACTAAGCCAGTGGTTAGAGGATTTAGTTAGACCAAACTAAGTCAGTGGTTAGAGGATTTAGTTAGACCAAACTAATGATTTTTTCAGACCAAACTAAGCCAGTGGTTAGAGGATTTAGTTAGACCAAACTAAGCCAGTGGTTAGAGGATTTAGTTAGACCAAACTAAGCCAGTGGTTAGAGGATTTAGTTAGACCAAACTAAGCCAGTGGTTAGAGGATTTAGTTAGACCAAACTAAGTCAGTGGTTAGGGGATTTAGTTAGACCAAACTAAGTCAGTGGTTAGAGGATTTAGTTAGACCAAACTAAGTCAATGGTTAGAGGATTTAGTTAGACCAAACTAAGTCAGTGGTTAAAGGATTTAGTTAGACCAAACTAAGCCAGTGGTTAGAGGATATAGTTAGACCAAACTAATGATTTTTTCAGACCAAACTAAGCCAGTGGTTAGAGGATTTAGTTAGACCAAACTAAGTCAGTGGTTAGGGGATTTAGTTAGACCAAACTAAGTCAGTGGTTAGAGGATTTAGTTAGACCAAACTAAGCCAGTGGTTAGAGGATTTAGTTAGACCAAACTAAGCCAGTGGTTAGAGGATTTAGTTAGACCAAACTAAGCCAGTGGTTAGAGGATTTGGTTAGACCAAACTAAGCCAGTGGTTAGAGGATTTAGTTAGACCAAACTAAGCCAGTGGTTAGAGGATTTGGTTAGACCAAACTAAGCCAGTGGTTAGAGGATTTAGTTAGACCAAACTGATTCTGGCATGTTGTTTCTGTTTGTGTATTTTAAGTTATTCACTATTTAAAAAATGTATATATTTCTCTCTCTCCTTAGAGAGGTCTTCAAATGAGACCATAAAGGGTTATATCTTCTGACAGCAACCCGAGACTGACCAACACAACCACAGACCTCCCACCGTGTTCCCACAGTATGGTCATGTCTGGTCTGACCAGGTCCAGCAGTGTACACAACGATCACAGCGGTCACAACCTGTCCTCAACCACAACCACGCACGGTCACCACCCCGATCAGAGCGGTGCGGTCGCCGTGGGCGGTTGTGGTCTCACTCCGGTCCTGGACTATACGGCTGAGATGGAGCGATACCAATCCTTCGCTAACTTCTACACTAAAACCAACGTGAACGCTGTTAACAGCATGAACTTCCCTCAGTCGGCCAAGCTCGCCCACATCACCGCTCCTATGTTCCCCGGCGGCAGGCTTGGAGTGGCGGGCGTGTCGCCGTGGGGTTGTCATGACAACATCAACATGAACGTCAACGCGGCGATGCTTTGGGGGCGGAAACCTCCCGTGCATCAGACCACGCCCCTAGCGCCGCCCACAACACACCCGTCGCCCTCGACAACGCACATGCAGCCCCACCGGACCGGCGGCGTGGCAGGCGGTCAGGGTGGAGAGGGCAAGCAGCACGCAAGACATGGAGGACACGCCTCCTCACAGGGACAGGAAATGCATCATCATCACGGGAATAACAACTTCCAGTCCGGCTATGCTGCCGCCAATCACATGACCAAACAGGGCCATGCCCACCAGGACATGCTCAGCCTATCGAATCGCAGCAGCAGTGGCAACGGAGGAGGAGGCGGAGTCAACGGGGTCAACATGTCCAACTTCCCCGCCGGAATGTTGGGGTTACCACCCGGAGTCATCGTCATGGCGATGGGGTCGCACAATAACATTTCGGACTCCTCCCACTTCCAGATGACGACCAATCATAACCAACTTCTGTCGGACTGCCACCATGTCAACCAGACAAACCCCTCACCCTGCTCTTCAACCTCGCCGGGGATGACCTCTGGGGGTCAGGGGTCAGGAGCCTCCAAGAGGAAGAGGAAGCGGTGTGGAGTGTGTGCCCCCTGCAGAAGACTGATTAACTGTGGGGTGTGTTCAGCCTGTAGAAACAGGAAGACAGGTCATCAGATCTGTAAGTTCAGGAAGTGTGACGAACTGAAGAAGAAGGCTGGGAGTATACAGCTAGAGGTAGGAGACACACACACACACACACACACACACACACACACACACACACACACACACACACACACACACAGATTCTACATTCAGATTCCCTATCCTTCTCCTGAAGTCTGCATTCACACACTCCCCCTCATGGATTTAAAATGAATGGACCGGTGAGAGGAATATGTTGGAGACTCCTTCCAGCTGTCCCTGCACCAATCCAATGCTTTTTTAAATGCATGAGGGGTTAGTGAACAAGTGCACGCTTCAGGACAGGGGTAGAGAATCAGAATGCAGCCTATTCCATCCCTAGCCCCTACCATGTAGGCCAGGGGTCTCAAACCCACTCGGTCCTCAACGAGGTACGGAAAATGTTTTATATTTCCTCTTCGTCAAATTTTGCAAAAGATAGTTTTAGGAATTTTCGACCCTGTTGGTCACGTCATAACCGTTAGACTAAAATCATTATCTCCTCGGTAACTGACTTCAGGGAGGGGGGTGTTGCCAAGACAACCGAAGACTCATTTGCTATTTGTTTTCTGCAAGAAACCATCAAGTTTCATCCCGTTGTAGATTCCATGTTACTGTAGAGTCCATTTTACAGCAGAATGCCCATGTTACTGTAGAGTCCATTTTACAGCAGAATGCCCATGTTACTGTAGGGTCCATTTTACAGCAGAATGCCCATGTTACTGTAGAGTCCATTTTACAGCAGAGTGCCCATGTTACTGTAGGGTCCATTTTACAGCAGAGTGCCCATGTTACTGTAGGGTCCATTTTACAGCAGAATGCCCATGTTACTGTAGGGTCCATTTTACAGCAGAATGCCCATGTTACTGTAGGGTCCATTTTACAGCAGAATGCCCATGTTACTGTAGAGTCCATTTTACAGCAGAATGCCCATGTTACTGTAGAGTCCATTTTACAGCAGAATGCCCATGTTACTGTAGGGTCCATTTTACAGCAGAATGCCCATGTTACTGTAGGGTCCATTTTACAGCAGAATGCCCATGTTACTGTAGGGTCCATTTTACAGCAGAATGCCCATGTTACTGTAGGGTCCATTTTACAGCAGAATGCCCATGTTACTGTAGGGTCCATTTTACAGCAGAGTGTCCCATGTTACTGTAGGGTCCATTTTACAGCAGAATGCCCATGTTACTGTAGAGTCCATTTTACAGCAGAATGCCCATGTTACTGTAGGGTCCATTTTACAGCAGAATGCCCATGTTACTGTAGGGTCCATTTTACAGCAGAATGCCCATGTTACTGTAGAGTCCATTTTACAGCAGAATGCCCATGTTACTGTAGGGTCCATTTTACAGCAGAAGACATCTCTCTGTAACATAAATTATATGTGTAACGTAGTATAAACTCTCTCTCTCCCCTCCATCTCTCTCCTTCTCTCTATTGCTATCTCTCTCCCCCTCCATCTCTCTCCTTCTCTCTATTGCTCTCTCCTCCTCCTCTATCTCTCTCCTTCTCTCTATTGCTATCTCGCACCCCTCCCCTCCATCTCTCTCCTTCTCTCTATTGCTCTCTCCTCCTCCTCTATCTCTCTCCTTCTCTCTATTGCTATCTCTCTCCCCCCCTCCATCTCTCTCCTTCTCTCTATTGCTATCTCTCTCCCCCTCCCCTCCATCTCTCCTTCTCTCTATTGCTATCTCTCCCCCTCCCTCCTCTCTCCTTCTCTCTATTGCTATCTCTCCCCTCCCCTCCATCTCTCTCCTTCTCTCTATTGCTATCTCTCTCCCCCTCCCCTCCATCTCTCTCCTTCTCTCTATTGCTATCTCTCCCCTCCCCTCCATCTCTCTTTCTCTCTATTGCTATCTCTCTCCCCTCCCCTCCATCTCTCTCCTTCTCTCTATTGCTATCTCTCTCCCCCTCCATCATCTCTTTCTCTCTATTGCTATCTCTCTCCCCCCCCCCCTCCATCTCTCTCTCTCCTTCTCTCTATTGCTATCTCTCTCCCCTCCCCTCCATCTCTCCTTCTCTCTATTGCTATCTCTCTCCCCCTCCCCTCCATCTCTCTCCTTCTCTCTATTGCTATCTCTCTCCCCTCCCCTCCATCTCTCTCCTTCTCTCTATTGCTATCTCTCTCCCCTCCCCTCCTTCTCTCTCCTTCTCTCTATTGCTCTCTGTCCCCCCCCTCCATCTCTCTCCTTCTCTCTATTGCTGTCTCTCTCTCCCCCTCCTCTCTCTCTCCTCTCTCTCCCCTCCCCTCCTCTCTCTCCCCCTCCATCTCTTTCTCTCTATTGCTATCTCTCTCCCCTCCCCTCCATCTCTCTCCTCTCTCTATTGCTATCTCTCTCCCCTCCCCTCCATCTCTCCCCCTCCTCTCTATTGCTATCTATCTCTCTCCCCCCCCCTCCATCTCTCTCCTTCTCTCTATTGCTATCTCTCTCCCCTCCCCTCCATCTCTCTCCTTCTCTCTATTGCTATCTCTCTCCCCCCCTCCTCCTCTCTCCTTCTCTCTATTGCTCTCTCTCCCCCTCCATCTCTCTCCTTCTCTCTATTGCTGTCTCTCTCTCCCCCTCCATCTCTCTCCTCTCTCTTTCTCCCCTCCCCTCCATCTCTCTCTCCCCTCCACTCCATCTCTCTCTCCCTCCCCTCCATCCATCTCTCTCCCCTCCACTCCATCTCTCTCTCTCTCTCTCTCCCCTCCCCTCCATCTCTCTCTCCCCTCCACTCCATCTCTCTCTCTCTCTCCCCCTCCCCTCCATCTCTCTCCTCTCTCTCTCTCTCTCTCTCTCTCCCTCCCCTCCACTCCATCTCTCTCTCTCTCTCCCCTCCCCTCCATCTCTCTCTCCCCTCCCCTCCATCTCTCTCTCTCTCCCCCTCCCCTCCATCTCTCTCCTCTCTCTCTCTCTCTCCCCTCCCCTCCATCTCTCTCTCCCCTCCACTCCATCTCTCTCTCCCCCCCTCCTCCATCTCTCTCCCCCTCCCTCTCTCTCTCTCTCTCTCTCTCTCTCTCTCTCTCTCTTTCTGTGTTATTCAACTCTCCCCAGCTACAATTAACTGTAATTACCAGTACGTGTGTGTGTCATCAATGCATGCCTGTGCGTATGTTTGTGTGTGAGCGTGTGTGTCATCAATGCATGCCTGTGTGTTAGCGTGTGTGTGTCATCAATGCATGCCTGTGTGTTAGCGTGTGTGTGTTAGCATGTGTGTGTGAGCGTATGTGTGTTAGCGTGTGTGTGTTAGTGTGTGTGTGTTAGCGTGTGTGTGAGCGTGTGTGTGTTAGCGTGTGTGTGCCACTTCAGGTTTTCAGGTCCCTTTAGGGAACCAGTGCTCGTCACCAGCTGCTCTCAGTTCTGTTAGCGAGGTAAGCACCACGGCACACTACACATCACACAGTGTCTCTCTCACACACACACACACCCTGCAGAGAGGTGCAGAGTGTGTCAGACTGGTAGTTGGTGCAAACTAATGATTATCAGTGCAGAGGAAAGGTGTGTTCACGTCAACGACCTCTGACCCCGCCACGCTGGGGGAGAGGGGGATTTAGCCGTGCTAACCTTCTAATGTAGCATCTAATGGGAGGAGAGCTGTGGGTGAATACACCAACGTGTGTTCAGGAGCTCATTAGAATGTTCCTTTGCTGCAAGCAGAGGGATCATCTCTGTTCCTCTGGGAGAGGAGGGGAGAGAGAGAAGAGAATGAGAGAGGAGGAGGGAGGGAGAGAGAGAGAGAGAGGAGAGAGGATAGAAGGGGGAGGATGGAGGGAGAGAGGATGGACGGAGAAAGGAGAATGAGAGAGGAGGAGGAGGGAGGTAGAGAGGAAGAGATGAGAGAGGAGGGGGGATGAGAAGGAGGGAGGAGAGAAGGAGGGAGAGAGGAATGAGGGAGGGAAAGAGAGGGGAGTGAGGAGGAGGAGGGGGAGAGAGGAGGGAGGAATGAGGGAGAGAGGAGGGAGGAATGAGGGAGAGAGGATGAGGTAGGGAGAGAGGGGGAAGGGGGGGGGGGATGAGTGAGGAGTGAGGGATGAGAAGGAGGGAGAAGGGAGGGATGAGAGGGAGAGAGGAGGGGATGAGAGGGAGAGAGGGATGAGAGGGGGAGAAGGGGGATTAGAGAGAGAGGGATAAGAGGGGAGGGAGAGAGGAGGGAGGCTTGAGTGAGAGAGAGGAAGGAGGGAGGGAGGATTGAGTGAGAGGAAGGAGGGAGGGATGAGTGGGGGGAGAGAGGAGGGAGGGATGAGAGAGCGGGAGAGAGGAGGGAGGATTGAGTGAGAGGTAGGAGGGAGGGATGAGGGGAAGGGAGAGAGGAGGGAGGATTGAGTGAGAGGAAGGAGGGAGGGATGAGGGAGGAGAGAGGAGGGAGGATTGAGTGAGAGGAAGGAGGGAGGGATGAGGGAGGAGAGAGAGGGAGGCATGAAAGGGAGAGTGGAGGGAGAAATGGATGAGAGGGAAAGAGGAGGGGAGGAATGTATTTGTATTTATTATGGATCCCCATTAGTTCCTGCCAAGGCAGCAGCTACTCTTCCTGGGGTTTATTATAGATCCCTATTAGTTCCTGCCAAGGCAGCAGCTACTCTTCCTGGGGTTTATTATGGATCCCATTAGTTCCTACCAAGGCAGCAGCTACTCTTCCTGGGGTTTATTATCGATCCCCATTAGTTCATGCCAAGGCAGCAGCTACTCTTCCTGGGATTTATTACAGATCCCCATTAGTTCCTGCCAAGGCAGAAGCTACTCTTCCTGGGGTTTATTATGGATCCCCATTAGTTCCTGCTGAGGCAGCAGCTACTCTTCCTGGGGTTTATTATGGATCCCCATTAGTTCCTGCCAAGGCAGCAGCTACTCTTCCTGGGGTTTATTATAGATCCCCATTAGTTCCTGCCAAGGCAGCAGCTACTCTTCCTGGGGTTTATTATGGATCCCATTAGTTCCTACCAAGGCAGCAGCTACTCTTCCTGGGGTTTATTATGGATCCTCATTAGTTCCTGCCAAGACAGCAGCTACTCTTCCTGGGGTTTATTATAGATCCCATTAGTTCCTGCCAAGGCAGCAGCTACTCTTCCTGGGGTTAAAAACATTATAGATCCCATTAGTTCACAACACACAAGTGCAGCAGCTACTCTTCTGGGGTTTAGTGGGTATGGATCCCCCTGTTCCATAAGGTGAATTTTTATCTGTTTTTAAATCTGATTCTCCTGCCAAGGCAGCAGCTACTCTAGTCATGGCTCTATGTAGTACTGTAGAATAGAGTTCCATGTAGTCATGGCTCTATGTAGTACTGTGGAATAGAGTTCCATGTAGTCACGGCTCTATGTAGTACTGTGGAATAGAGTTCCATGTAGTCACGGCTCTATGTAGTACTGTGGAATAGAGTTCCATGTAGTCGTGGCTCTATGTAGTACTGTGGAATAGAGTTCCATGTAGTCGTGGCTCTATGTAGTACTGTGGAATAGAGTTCCATGTAGTCATGGCTCTATGTAGTACTGTGGCATAGAGTTCCCATAGTCTGTTCTGGACTGGGGACTGTGGAATAGAGTTCCATCTGGTGGCATGTCTTGTGGGGTACTGTGGAATGAGTTCATGTAGCTCATGGCTCTATGTAGTACTTAAACAGAGTTCCATGGTGCTCATGTCTTGTGGGGTATGTTCCATGTGTCTGGCTGTGTGTTAGTACTGTTCAAACAGTTCCTCTGGTGGCTCATGTCTGTGGAATAGAGTTCCATGTATGTGGTGTCTGTAGCTGTGGTTAGAGTTCCATATAAACAGACCTCTATGGCATGTCTGTGGGGTTCCATATAGTCATGGCTCTATGTGTCTGCACCTCCCATAGTCTGTTCTGTACTTTAAACAGACCTCTGGTGGCATGTCTTGTGGGGTATGTTTGGGTGTCTGAGCTGTGTGTTAGTAGTTTAGACAGACCTCTGGTAGCATGTCTTGTGGGGTATGTATGGGTGTCTGAGCTGTGTGTTAGTAGTTTAAACAGACCTCTGGTAGCATGTCTTGTGGGGTATGTATGGGTGTCTGAGCTGTGTGTCTGAGTTTCAATACCAAAAGCTGCACTGAAGTCCAGTCTCTCTCTTTTTATTGTTGAAGTCTAACAAAACAGCCCCAACAAAGCTTTTAACTGTCATTCTTTGTCATTTATCTTCGTTTCATAGTTTAGTTTCTTCTTGTTTTCATTCAGTTTGGTCACATGATTTCTCAACTTGCAGTCTGTTTGCCGATCGGTTGTACAGCCAGACTTATTTGCCTCATCCCTCTCAACCAAACACTTTTTAAATTCCTCATCAATCCACAAGGATAAATGTTTCTACAGTCATTTTCTTAATGGGTGTTTATTAGTAACTGAGGTAAGTAGTTTCATTAATGTGTCCAGGGCAGCGTCTGGTCATTACACACTACAGACCAGCAGCGTCTGGTCATTACACACTACAGACCAGCAGCGTCTGGTCATTACACACTACAGACCAGCAGCGTCTGGTTGCTCCTCATTATACACTACAGACCAGCAGCGTCTGGTCATTACACACTACAGACCAGCAGCGTCTGGTTGCTCCTCATTATACACTACAGACCAGCAGCGTCTGGTCATTACACACTACAGACCAGAAGCGTCTGGTCATTACACACTACAGACCAGCAGCGTCTGGTCATTACACACTACAGACCAGCAGCGTCTGGTCATTACACACTACAGACCAGCAGCGTCTGGTCATTACACACTACAGACCAGCAGCGTCTGGTCATTACACACTACAGACCAGCAGCGTCTGGTCATTACACACTACAGACCAGCAGCGTCTGGTCATACAGACCACAGCGTCACTACAGACCAGCAGCGTCTGGTCATTACACACTACAGACCAGCAGCGTCTGGTCATTACACACTACAGACCAGCAGCGTCTGGTCATTACACACTACAGACCAGCAGCGTCTGGTCATTACACACTACAGACCAGCAGCGTCTGGTCATTACACACCTACAGACCAGCAGCGTCTGGTCATTACACACTACAGACCAGCAGCGTCTGGTCATTACACACTACAGACCAGCAGCGTCTGGTCATTACACACAGACCAGCACAGACCAGCAGCGTCTGGTCATTACACACTACAGACCAGCAGCGTCTGGTCATTACACACTACAGACCAGCAGCGTCTGGTCATTACACACTACAGACCAGCAGCGTCTGGTCATTACACACCACAGACCACACACTACAGACCAGCAGCGTCTGGTCATTACACACTACAGACCAGCAGCGTCTGGTCATTACACACTACAGACCAGCAGCGTCTGGTCATTACACACTACAGACCAGCAGCGTCTGGTCATTACACACTACAGACCAGCAGCGTCTGGTCATTACACACTACAGACCAGCAGCGTCTGGTCATTACACACTACAGACCAGCAGCGTCTGGTCATTACACACTACAGACCAGCAGCGTCTGGTCATTACACACTACAGACCAGCAGCGTCTGGTCATTACACACTACAGACCAGCAGCGTCTGGTCATTACACACTACAGACCAGCAGCGTCTGGTCATTACACACTACAGACCAGCAGCGTCTGGTCATGACACACTACAGACCAGCAGCGTCTGGTCATTACACACTACAGACCAGCAGCGTCTGGTCATTACACACTACAGACCAGCAGCGTCTGGTCATTACACACTACAGACCAGCAGCGTCTGGTCATTACACACTACAGACCAGCAGCGTCTGGTCATTACACACTACAGACCAGCAGCGTCTGGTCATTACACACTACAGACCAGCAGCGTCTGGTCATTACACACTACAGACCAGCAGCGTCTGGTCATTACACACCACAGACCAGCAGCGTCTGGTCATTACACACCACAGACCAGCAGCGTCTGGTCATTACACACCACAGACCAGCAGCGTCTGGTCATTACACACCACAGACCAGCAGCGTCTGGTCATTACACACCACAGACCAGCAGCGTCTGGTCATTACACACCACAGACCAGCAGCGTCTGGTCATTACACACTACAGACCAGCAGTGTCTGGTCATTACACACTACAGACCAGCAGCGTCTAGTCATTACACACTACAGACCAGCAGCGTCTGGTCATTACACACTACAGACCAGCAGCGTCTGGTCATTACACAGTACAGACCAGCAGCGTCTGGTCATTACACACTACAGACCAGCAGCGTCTGGTCATTACACACCACAGACCAGCAGCGTCTGGTCATTACACACTACAGACCAGCAGCGTCTGGTCATTACACACCACAGACCAGCAGCGTCTGGTCATTACACACTACAGACCAGCAGCGTCTGGTCATTACACACTACAGACCAGCAGCGTCTGGTCATTACACACTACAGACCAGCAGCGTCTGGTCATTACACACTACAGACCAGCAGCGTCTGGTCATTACACACTACAGACCAGCGTCTGGTCATTACACACCACAGACCAGCAGCGTCTGGTCATTACACACCACAGACCAGCAGCGTCTGGTCATTACACACCACAGACCAGCAGCGTCTGGTCATTACACACTACAGACCAGCAGCGTCTGGTCATTACACACCACAGACCAGCAGCGTCTGGTCATTACACACTACAGACCAGCAGCGTCTGGTCATTACACACTACAGACCAGCAGCGTCTGGTCATTACACACTACAGACCAGCAGCGTCTGGTCATTACACACTACAGACCAGCAGCGTCTGGTCATTACACACTACAGACCAGCAGCGTCTGGTCATTACACACTACAGACCAGCAGCGTCTGGTCATTACACACCACAGACCAGCAGCGTCTGGTCATTACACACCACAGACCAGCAGCGTCTGGTCATTACACACCACAGACCAGCAGCGTCTGGTCATTATACACCACAGACCAGCAGCGTCTGGTCATTACACACTACAGACCAGCAGCGTCTGGTCATTACACACTACAGACCAGCAGCGTCTGGTCATTACACACTACAGACCAGCAGCGTCTGGTCATTACACACTACAGACCAGCAGCGTCTGGTCATTACACACTACAGACCAGCAGCGTCTGGTCATTACACACTACAGACCAGCAGCGTCTGGTCATTACACACTACAGACCAGCAGCGTCTGGTCATTACACACTACAGACCAGCAGCATTACACACCACAGACCAGCAGCGTCTGGTCATTACACACTACAGACCAGCAGCGTCTGGTCATTACACACTACAGACCAGCAGCGTCTGGTCATTACACACTACAGACCAGCAGCGTCTGGTCATTACACACTACAGACCAGCAGCGTCTGGTCATTACACACTACAGACCAGCAGCGTCTGGTCATTACACACCACAGACCAGCAGCGTCTGGTCATTACACACTACAGACCAGCAGCGTCTGGTCATTACACACTACAGACCAGCAGCGTCTGGTCATTACACACCACAGACCAGCAGCGTCTGGTCATTACACACTACAGACCAGCAGCGTCTGGTCATTACACACTACAGACCAGCAGCGTCTAATCATTACACACTACAGACCAGCAGCGTCTGGTCATTACACACTACAGACCAGCAGCGTCTGGTCATTACACACTACAGACCAGCAGCATTACACACTACAGACCAGCAGCGTCTGGTTGCTCCTCATTATACACTACAGACCAGCAGCGTCTGGTCATTACACACTACAGACCAGAAGCGTCTGGTTGCTCCTCATTACACACCACAGACCAGCAGCGTCTGGTTGCTCCTCATTACACACCACAGACCAGCAGCGTCTGGTTGCTCCTCATTACACACCACAGACCAGCAGCGTCTGGTTGCTCCTCATTACACACCACAGACCAGCAGCGTCTGGTTGCTCCTCATTACACACCACAGACCAGCAGCGTCTGGTTGCTCCTCATTACACACCACAGACCAGCAGCGTCTGGTCATTACACACTACAGACCAGCAGCGTCTGGTCATTACACACTACAGACCAGCAGCGTCTGGTCATTACACACTACAGACAAGCAGCGTCTGGTCATTACACACTACAGACCAGCAGCGTCTGGTCATTACACACCACAGACCAGCAGCGTCTGGTCATTACACACTACAGACCAGCAGCGTCTGGTCATTACACACTACAGACCAGCAGCGTCTGGTCATTACACACTACAGACCAGCACTGTCTGGTCATTACACACTACAGACCAGCAGCGTCTGGTCATTACACACTACAGACCAGCAGCGTCTGGTCATTACACACTACAAACCAGCAGCGTCTGGTCATTACACACTACAGACCAGCAGCGTCTGGTCATTACACACTACAGACCAGCAGCGTCTGGTCATTACACACCACAGACCAGCAGCGTCTGGTCATTACACACTACAGACCAGCAGCGTCTGGTTGCTCCTCATTACACACCACAGACCAGCAGCGTCTGGTTGCTCCTCATTACACACCACAGACCAGCAGCGTCTGGTCATTACACACTACAGACCAGCACTGTCTGGTCATTACACACTACAGACCAGCAGCGTCTGGTCATTACACACTACAGACCAGCAGCGTCTGGTCATTACACACTACAGACCAGCAGCGTCTGGTCATTACACACTACAGACCAGCAGCGTCTGGTTGCTCCTCATTACACACCACAGACCAGCAGCGTCTGGTCATTACACACTACAGACCAGCAGCGTCTGGTCATTACACACTACAGACCAGCAGCGTCTGGTCATTACACACTACAGACCAGCAGCGTCTGGTCATTACACACTACAGACCAGCAGCGTCTGGTCATTACACACTACAGACCAGCAGCGTCTGGTCATTACACACTACAGACCAGCAGCATTACACACCACAGACCAGCAGCGTCTGGTCATTACACACTACAGACCAGCAGCGTCTGGTTGCTCCTCATTATACACTACAGACCAGCAGCGTCTGGTCATTACACACTACAGACCAGAAGCGTCTGGTCATTACACACTACAGACCAGCAGCGTCTGGTCATTACACACTACAGACCAGCAGTGTCTGGTCATTACACACTACAGACCAGCAGCGTCTGGTCATTACACACTACAGACCAGCAGCATTACACACCACAGACCAGCAGCGTCTGGTCATTACACACTACAGACCAGCAGCGTCTGGTCATTACACACTACAGACCAGCAGCGTCTGGTCATTACACACTACAGACCAGCAGCGTCTGGTCATTACACACTACAGACCAGCAGCATTACACACCACAGACCAGCAGCGTCTGGTCATTACACACTACAGACCAGCAGCATTACACACCACAGACCAGCAGCGTCTGGTCATTACACACTACAGACCAGCAGCGTCTGGTTGCTCCTCATTACACACCACAGACCAGCAGCGTCTGGTTGCTCCTCATTACACACCACAGACCAGCAGCGTCTGGTCATTACACACTACAGACCAGCAGCGTCTGGTCATTACACACTACAGACCAGCGGCGTCTGGTCATTACACACTACAGACCAGCAGCGTCTGGTCATTACACACTACAGACCAGCAGCGTCTGGTCATTACACACCACAGACCAGCAGCGTCTGGTCATTACACACTACAGACCAGCAGCGTCTGGTCATTACACACTACAGACCAGCAGCGTCTGGTCATTACACACTACAGACCAGCAGCGTCTGGTCATTACACACTACAGACCAGCAGCGTCTGGTCATTACACACTACAGACCAGCAGCATTACACACCACAGACCAGCAGCGTCTGGTCATTACACACTACAGACCAGCAGCGTCTGGTTGCTCCTCATTATACACTACAGACCAGCAGCGTCTGGTCATTACACACTACAGACCAGAAGCGTCTGGTCATTACACACTACAGACCAGCAGCGTCTGGTCATTACACACTACAGACCAGCAGCATTACACACCACAGACAAGCAGCGTCTGGTCATTACACACTACAGACCAGCAGCGTCTGGTCATTACACACTACAGACCAGCAGCATTACACACCACAGACCAGCAGCGTCTGGTCATTACACACTACAGACCAGCAGCGTCTGGTTGCTCCTCATTATACGCTACAGACCAGCAGCGTCTGGTCATTACACACTACAGACCAGCACTGTCTGGTCAATACACACTACAGACCAGCAGCGTCTGGTCATTACACACTACAGACCAGCAGCGTCTGGTCATTACACACTACAGACCAGCAGCGTCTGGTCATTACACCACAGACAAGCAGCGTCTGGTCATTACACACTACAGACCAGCAGCGTCTGGTCATTACACACTACAGACCAGCAGCATTACACACCACAGACCAGCAGCGTCTGGTCATTACACACTACAGACCAGAAGCGTCTGGTTGCTCCTCATTGAACACCACAGACCAGCAGCATCTGGTTGCTCCTCATTACACACCACAGACCAGCAGCGTCTGGTTGCTCCTCATTACACACCACAGACCAGCAGCGTCTGGTCATTACACACTACAGACCAGCACTGTCTGGTCATTACACACTACAGACCAGCAGCGTCTGGTCATTACACACTACAGACCAGCAGCGTCTGGTCATTACACACTACAGACCAGCAGCGTCTGGTCATTACACACCACAGACCAGCAGCGTCTGGTCATTACACACTACAGACCAGCAGTGTCTGGTCATTACACACTACAGACCAGCAGCGTCTGGTCATTACACACTATAGACCAGCAGCGTCTGGTCATTACACACCACAGACCAGCAGCGTCTGGTCATTACACACTACAGACCAGCAGCGTCTGGTCATTACACACTACAGACCAGCAGCGTCTGGTCATTACACACTACAGACCAGCAGCGTCTGGTCATTACACACCACAGACCAGCAGCGTCTGGTCATTACACACCACAGACCAGCAGCGTCTGGTCATTACACACTACAGACCAGCAGCGTCTGGTCATTACACACTACAGACCAGCAGCGTCTGGTCATTACACACCACAGACCAGCAGCGTCTGGTCATTACACACTACAGACCAGCAGCGTCTGGTCATTACACACTACAGACCAGCAGCGTCTGGTCATTACACACTACAGACCAGCAGCGTCTGGTCATTACACACCACAGACCAGCAGCGTCTGGTCATTACACACCTACAGACCAGCAGCGTCTGGTCATTACACACTACAGACCAGCAGCGTCTGGTCATTACACACCACAGACCAGCAGCGTCTGGTCATTACACACCACAGACCAGCAGCGTCTGGTCATTACACACCACAGACCAGCAGCGTCTGGTCATTACACACCACAGACCAGCAGCGTCTGGTCATTACACACCACAGACCAGCAGCGTCTGGTCATTACACACTACAGACCAGCAGCGTCTGGTCATTACACACTACAGACCAGCAGCGTCTGGTCATTACACACTACAGACCAGCAGCGTCTGGTCATTACACACTACAGACCAGCAGCGTCTGGTCATTACACACCTACAGACCAGCAGCGTCTGGTCATTACACACCACAGACCAGCAGCGTCTGGTCATTACACACTACAGACCAGCAGCGTCTGGTCATTACACACTACAGACCAGCAGCGTCTGGTCATTACACACTACAGACCAGCAGCGTCTGGTCATTACACACTACAGACCAGCAGCGTCTGGTCATTACACACCACAGACCAGCAGCGTCTGGTCATTACACACCACAGACCAGCAGCGTCTGGTCATTACACACTACAGACCAGCAGCGTCTGGTCATTACACACTACAGACCAGCAGCGTCTGGTCATTACACACTACAGACCAGCAGCGTCTGGTCATTACACACTACAGACCAGCAGCGTCTGGTCATTACACACTACAGACCAGCAGCGTCTGGTCATTACACACTACATACCAGCAGCGTCTGGTCATTACACACTACAGACCAGCAGCGTCTGGTCATTACACACTACAGACCAGCAGCGTCTGGTCATTACACACTACAGACCAGCAGCGTCTGGTCATTACACACTACAGACCAGCAGCGTCTGGTTGCTCCTCATTATACACTACAGACCAGCAGCGTCTGGTCATTACACACTACAGACCAGAAGCGTCTGGTCATTACACACTACAGACCAGCAGCGTCTGGTCATTACACACTACAGACCAGCAGTGTCTGGTCATTACACACTACAGACCAGCAGCGTCTGGTCATTACACACTACAGACCAGCAGCATTACACACCACAGACCAGCAGCGTCTGGTCATTACACACTACAGACCAGCAGCGTCTGGTCATTACACACTACAGACCAGCAGCGTCTGGTCATTACACACTACAGACCAGCAGCGTCTGGTCATTACACACTACAGACCAGCAGCATTACACACCACAGACCAGCAGCGTCTGGTCATTACACACTACAGACCAGCAGCATTACACACCACAGACCAGCAGCGTCTGGTCATTACACACCACAGACCAGCAGCGTCTGGTTGCTCCTCATTACACACCACAGACCAGCAGCGTCTGGTTGCTCCTCATTACACACCACAGACCAGCAGCGTCTGGTCATTACACACTACAGACCAGCAGCGTCTGGTCATTACACACTACAGACCAGCAGCGTCTGGTCATTACACACTACAGACCAGCAGCGTCTGGTCATTACACACTACAGACTAGCAGCGTCTGGTCATTACACACCACAGACCAGCAGCGTCTGGTCATTACACACTACAGACCAGCAGCGTCTGGTCATTACACACTACAGACCAGCAGCGTCTGGTCATTACACACTACAGACCAGCAGCGTCTGGTCATTACACACTACAGACCAGCAGCATTACACACCACAGACCAGCAGCGTCTGGTCATTACACACTACAGACCAGCAGCGTCTGGTTGCTCCTCATTATACACTACAGACCAGCAGCGTCTGGTCATTACACACTACAGACCAGAAGCGTCTGGTCATTACACACTACAGACCAGCAGCGTCTGGTCATTACACACTACAGACCAGCAGCATTACACACCACAGACAAGCAGCGTCTGGTCATTACACACTACAGACCAGCAGCGTCTGGTCATTACACACTACAGACCAGCAGCATTACACACCACAGACCAGCAGCGTCTGGTCATTACACACTACAGACCAGCAGCGTCTGGTTGCTCCTCATTATACGCTACAGACCAGCAGCGTCTGGTCATTACACACTACAGACCAGCACTGTCTGGTCATTACACACTACAGACCAGCAGCGTCTGGTCATTACACACTACAGACCAGCAGCGTCTGGTCATTACACACTACAGACCAGCAGCGTCTGGTCATTACACACTACAGACCAGCAGCGTCTGGTCATTACACACCACAGACCAGCAGCGTCTGGTCATTACACACCACAGACCAGCAGCGTCTGGTCATTACACACTACAGACCAGCAGCGTCTGGTCATTACACACTACAGACCAGCAGCGTCTGGTCATTACACACTACAGACCAGCAGCGTCTGGTCATTACACACTACAGACCAGCAGCGTCTGGTCATTTACACACTACAGACCAGCAGCGTCTGGTCATTACACACTACAGACCAGCAGCGTCTGGTCATTACACACTACAGACCCGCAGCGTCTGGTCATTACACACTACAGACCAGCAGCGTCTGGTCATTACACACTACAGACCAGCAGCGTCTGGTCATTACACACTACAGACCAGCAGCATTACACACTACAGACCAGCAGCGTCTGGTTGCTCCTCATTATACACTACAGACCAGCAGCGTCTGGTCATTACACACTACAGACCAGAAGCGTCTGGTCATTACACACTACAGACCAGCAGCGTCTGGTCATTACACACTACAGACCAGCAGTGTCTGGTCATTACACACTACAGACCAGCAGCGTCTGGTCATTACACACTACAGACCAGCAGCATTACACACCACAGACCAGCAGCGTCTGGTCATTACACACTACAGACCAGCAGCGTCTGGTCATTACACACTACAGACCAGCAGCGTCTGGTCATTACACACTACAGACCAGCAGCGTCTGGTCATTACACACTACAGACCAGCAGCATTACACACCACAGACCAGCAGCGTCTGGTCATTACACACTACAGACCAGCAGCATTACACACCACAGACCAGCAGCGTCTGGTCATTTACACACTACAGACCAGCAGCGTCTGGTTGCTCCTCATTACACACCACAGACCAGCAGCGTCTGGTTGCTCCTCATTACACACCACAGACCAGCAGCGTCTGGTCATTACACACTACAGACCAGCAGCGTCTGGTCATTACACACTACAGACCAGCGGCGTCTGGTCATTACACACTACAGACCAGCAGCGTCTGGTCATTACACACTACAGACCAGCAGCGTCTGGTCATTACACACCACAGACCAGCAGCGTCTGGTCATTACACACTACAGACCAGCAGTGTCTGGTCATTACACACTACAGACCAGCAGCGTCTGGTCATTACACACTACAGACCAGCAGCGTCTGGTCATTACACACTACAGACCAGCAGCGTCTGGTCATTACACACTACAGACCAGCAGCGTCTGGTCATTACACACTACAGACCAGCAGACACAGACCAGCAGCGTCTGGTCATTACACACTACAGACCAGCAGCGTCTGGTTGCTCCTCATTACACACCACAGACCAGCAGCGTCTGGTCATTACACACTACAGACCAGCAGCGTCTGGTCATTACACACTACAGACCAGCAGCGTCTGGTCATTACACACTACAGACCAGCAGCGTCTGGTCATTACACACTACAGACCAGCAGCGTCTGGTCATTACACACTACAGACCAGCAGCGTCTGGTCATTACACACTACAGACCAGCAGCGTCTGGTCATTACACACTACAGACCAGCAGCGTCTGGTCATTACACACTACAGACCCGCAGCGTCTGGTCATTACACACTACAGACCAGCAGCGTCTGGTCATTACACACTACAGACCAGCAGCGTCTGGTCATTACACACTACAGACCAGCAGCGTCTGGTTGCTCCTCATTATACACTACAGACCAGCAGCGTCTGGTCATTACACACTACAGACCAGAAGCGTCTGGTCATTACACACTACAGACCAGCAGCGTCTGGTCATTACACACTACAGACCAGCAGTGTCTGGTCATTACACACTACAGACCAGCAGCGTCTGGTCATTACACACTACAGACCAGCAGCATTACACACCACAGACCAGCAGCGTCTGGTCATTACACACTACAGACCAGCAGCGTCTGGTCATTACACACTACAGACCAGCAGCGTCTGGTCATTACACACTACAGACCAGCAGCGTCTGGTCATTACACACTACAGACCAGCAGCATTACACACCACAGACCAGCAGCGTCTGGTCATTACACTACAGACCAGCAGCATTACACACCACAGACCAGCAGCGTCTGGTCATTACACACTACAGACCAGCAGCGTCTGGTTGCTCCTCATTACACACCACAGACCAGCAGCGTCTGGTTGCTCCTCATTACACACCACAGACCAGCAGCGTCTGGTCATTACACACTACAGACCAGCAGCGTCTGGTCATTACACACTACAGACCAGCGGCGTCTGGTCATTACACACTACAGACCAGCAGCGTCTGGTCATTACACACTACAGACTAGCAGCGTCTGGTCATTACACACCACAGACCAGCAGCGTCTGGTCATTACACACTACAGACCAGCAGTGTCTGGTCATTACACACTACAGACCAGCAGCGTCTGGTCATTACACACTACAGACCAGCAGCGTCTGGTCATTACACACTACAGACCAGCAGCGTCTGGTCATTACACACTACAGACCAGCAGCGTCTGGTCATTACACACTACAGACCAGCAGCATTACACACCACAGACCAGCAGCGTCTGGTCATTACACACTACAGACCAGCAGCGTCTGGTTGCTCCTCATTATACACTACAGACCAGCAGCGTCTGGTCATTTACACTACAGACCAGCAGCGTCTGGTCATTACACACTACAGACCAGCAGCGTCTGGTCATTACACACTACAGACCAGCAGCATTACACACCACAGACAAGCAGCGTCTGGTCATTACACACTACAGACCAGCAGCGTCTGGTCATTACACACTACAGACCAGCAGCATTACACACCACAGACCAGCAGCGTCTGGTCATTACACACTACAGACCAGCAGCGTCTGGTTGCTCCTCATTATACGCTACAGACCAGCAGCGTCTGGTCATTACACACTACAGACCAGCACTGTCTGGTCAATACACACACAGACCAGCAGCGTCTGGTCATTACACACTACAGACCAGCAGCGTCTGGTCATTACACACTACAGACCAGCAGCGTCTGGTCATTACACACTACAGACCAGCAGCGTCTGGTCATTACACACCACAGACCAGCAGCGTCTGGTCATTACACCACAGACCAGCAGCGTCTGGTCATTACACACTACAGACCAGCAGCGTCTGGTCATTACACACTACAGACCAGCAGCGTCTGGTCATTACACACTACAGACCAGCAGCGTCTGGTCATTACACACTACAGACCAGCAGCGTCTGGTCATTACACACTACAGACCAGCAGCGTCTGGTCATTACACACTACAGACCAGCAGCGTCTGGTCATTACACACTACAGACCCGCAGCGTCTGGTCATTACACACTACAGACCAGCAGCGTCTGGTCATTACACACTACAGACCAGCAGCGTCTGGTCATTACACACTACAGACCAGCAGCATTACACACTACAGACCAGCAGCGTCTGGTTGCTCCTCATTATACACTACAGACCAGCAGCGTCTGGTCATTACACACTACAGACCAGAAGCGTCTGGTCATTACACACTACAGACCAGCAGCGTCTGGTCATTACACACTACAGACCAGCAGTGTCTGGTCATTACACACTACAGACCAGCAGCGTCTGGTCATTACACACTACAGACCAGCAGCATTACACACCACAGACCAGCAGCGTCTGGTCATTACACACTACAGACCAGCAGCGTCTGGTCATTACACACTACAGACCAGCAGCGTCTGGTCATTACACACTACAGACCAGCAGCGTCTGGTCATTACACACTACAGACCAGCAGCATTACACACCACAGACCAGCAGCGTCTGGTCATTACACACTACAGACCAGCAGCATTACACACCACAGACCAGCAGCGTCTGGTCATTACACACCACAGACCAGCAGCGTCTGGTCATTACACACCACAGACCAGCAGTGTCTGGTCATTACACACTACAGACCAGCAGCGTCTGGTCATTACACACTACAGACCAGCAGCGTCTGGTCATTACACACTACAGACCAGCAGCGTCTGGTCATTACACACTACAGACTAGCAGCGTCTGGTCATTACACACCACAGACCAGCAGCGTCTGGTCATTACACACTACAGACCAGCAGTGTCTGGTCATTACACACTACAGACCAGCAGCGTCTGGTCATTACACACTACAGACCAGCAGCGTCTGGTCATTACACACTACAGACCAGCAGCGTCTGGTCATTACACACTACAGACCAGCAGCGTCTGGTCATTACACACTACAGACCAGCAGCATTACACACCACAGACCAGCAGCGTCTGGTCATTACACACTACAGACCAGCAGCGTCTGGTTGCTCCTCATTATACACTACAGACCAGCAGCGTCTGGTTGCTCCTCATTATACACTACAGACCAGCAGCGTCTGGTCATTACACACTACAGACCAGAAGCGTCTGGTCATTACACACTACAGACCAGCAGCGTCTGATCATTACACACTACAGACCAGCAGCATTACACACCACAGACAAGCAGCGTCTGGTCATTACACACTACAGACCAGCAGCGTCTGGTCATTACACACTACAGACCAGCAGCATTACACACCACAGACCAGCAGCGTCTGGTCATTACACACTACAGACCAGCAGCGTCTGGTTGCTCCTCATTATACGCCACAGACCAGCAGCGTCTGGTCATTACACACTACAGACCAGCACTGTCTGGTCATTACACACTACAGACCAGCAGCGTCTGGGCATTACACACTACAGACCAGCAGCGTCTGGTCATTTACACTACAGACCAGCAGCGTCTGGTCATTACACAACACAGACCAGCAGCGTCTGGTCATTACACACTACAGACCAGAAGCGTCTGGTTGCTCCTCATTACACACCACAGACCAGCAGCATCTGGTTGCTCCTCATTACACACCACAGACCAGCAGCGTCTGGTTGCTCCTCATTACACACCACAGACCAGCAGCGTCTGGTCATTACACACTACAGACCAGCACTGTCTGGTCATTACACACTACAGACCAGCAGCGTCTGGTCATTACACACTACAGACCAGCAGCGTCTGGTCATTACACACTACAGACCAGCAGCGTCTGGTCATTACACACCACAGACCAGCAGCGTCTGGTCATTACACACTACAGACCAGCAGCGTCTGGTCATTACACACTACAGACCAGCAGCGTCTGGTCATTACACACTACAGACCAGCAGCGTCTGGTCATTACACACCACAGACCAGCAGCGTCTGGTCATTACACACTACAGACCAGCAGCGTCTGGTCATTACACACTACAGACCAGCAGTGTCTGGTCATTACACACCACAGACCAGCAGCGTCTGGTCATTACACACTACAGACCAGCAGTGTCTGGGTCATTACACACTACAGACCAGCAGCGTCTGGTCATTACACACCACAGACCAGCAGCGTCTGGTCATTACACACTACAGACCAGCAGCGTCTGGTCATTACACACCACAGACCAGCAGCGTCTGGTCATTACACACTACAGACCAGCAGCGTCTGGTCATTACACACTACAGACCAGCAGCGTCTGGTCATTACACACTACAGACCAGCAGCGTCTGGTCATTACACACCACAGACCAGCAGCGTCTGGTCATTACACACCACAGACCAGCAGCGTCTGGTCATTACACACACAGACCAGCAGCGTCTGGTCATTACACACTACAGACCAGCAGCGTCTGGTCATTCACACACTACAGACCAGCAGCGTCTGGTCATTACACACTACAGACCAGCAGCGTCTGGTCATTACACACTACAGACCAGCAGCGTCTGGTCATTACACACTACAGACCCGCAGCGTCTGGTCATTACACACTACAGACCAGCAGCGTCTGGTCATTACACACTACAGACCAGCAGCGTCTGGTCATTACACACTACAGACCAGCAGCATTACACACTACAGACCAGCAGCGTCTGGTTGCTCCTCATTATACACTACAGACCAGCAGCGTCTGGCATTACACACTACAGACCAGCAGCGTCTGGTTGCTCCTCATTACACACCACAGACCAGCAGCGTCTGGTTGCTCCTCATTACACACCACAGACCAGCAGCGTCTGGTTGCTCCTCAATACACACCACAGACCAGCAGCGTCCGGTTGCTCCTCATTACACACCACAGACCAGCAGCGTCTGGTTGCTCCTCATTACACACCACAGACCAGCAGCGTCTGGTTGCTCCTCATTACACACCACAGACCAGCAGCGTCTGGTCATTACACACTACAGACCAGCAGCGTCTGGTCATTACACACTACAGACAAGCAGCGTCTGGTCATTACACACTACAGACCAGCAGCGTCTGGTCATTACACACCACAGACCAGCAGCGTCTGGTCATTACACACCACAGACCAGCAGCGTCTGGTCATTACACACTACAGACCAGCAGCGTCTGGTCATTACACACTACAGACCAGCAGCGTCTGGTCATTACACACTACAGACCAGCACTGTCTGGTCATTACACACTACAGACCAGCAGCGTCTGGTCATTACACACTACAGACCAGCAGCGTCTGGTCATTACACACTACAGACCAGCAGCGTCTGGTCATTACACACTACAGACCAGCAGCGTCTGGTCATTACACACTACAGACCAGCAGCGTCTGGTCATTACACACTACAGACCAGCAGCGTCTGGTTGCTCCTCATTACACACCACAGACCAGCAGCGTCTGGTTGCTCCTCATTACACACCACAGACCAGCAGCGTCTGGTCATTACACACTACAGACCAGCAGCGTCTGGTCATTACACACTACAGACCAGCAGCGTCTGGTCATTACACACTACAGACCAGCAGCGTCTGGTCATTACACACCACAGACCAGCAGCGTCTGGTCATTACACACTACAGACCAGCAGCGTCTGGTCATTACACACTACAGACCAGCAGCGTCTGGTCATTACACACTACAGACCAGCAGCGTCTGGTTGCTCCTCATTATACACTACAGACCAGCAGCATCTGGTCATTACACACTACAGACCAGAAGCGTCTGGTCATTACACACTACAGACCAGCAGCGTCTGGTCATTACACACTACAGACCCGCAGCATCTGGTCATTACACACTACAGACCAGCAGCGTCTGTTCATTACACACTACAGACCAGCAGCGTCTGGTCATTACACACTACAGACCAGCAGCATTACACACTACAGACCAGCAGCGTCTGGTTGCTCCTCATTATACACTACAGACCAGCAGCGTCTGGTCATTACACACTACAGACCAGAAGCGTCTGGTTGCTCCTCATTACACACCACAGACCAGCAGCGTCTGGTTGCTCCTCATTACACACCACAGACCAGCAGCGTCTGGTTGCTCCTCAATACACACCACAGACCAGCAGCGTCCGGTTGCTCCTCATTACACACCACAGACCAGCAGCGTCTGGTTGCTCCTCATTACACACCACAGACCAGCAGCGTCTGGTTGCTCCTCATTACACACCACAGACCAGCAGCGTCTGGTCATTACACACTACAGACCAGCAGCGTCTGGTCATTACACACTACAGACCAGCAGCGTCTGGTCATTACACACCACAGACCAGCAGCGTCTGGTCATTACACACTACAGACCAGCAGCGTCTGGTCATTACACACTACAGACCAGCAGCGTCTGGTCATTACACACTACAGACCAGCAGCGTCTGGTCATTACACACCACAGACCAGCAGCGTCTGGTCATTACACACCACAGACCAGCAGCGTCTGGTCATTACACACTACAGACCAGCAGCGTCTGGTCATTACACATACAGACCAGCAGCGTCTGGTCATTACACACTACAGACCAGCAGCGTCTGGTCATTACACACTACAGACCAGCAGCGTCTGGTCATTACACACCACAGACCAGCAGCGTCTGGTCATTACACACCACAGACCAGCAGCGTCTGGTCATTACACACCACAGACCAGCAGCGTCTGGTCATTACACACTACAGACCAGCAGCGTCTGGCCATTACACACTACAGACCAGCAGCGTCTGGCCATTACACACTACAGACCAGCAGCGTCTGGTCATTACACACTACAGACCAGCAGCGTCTGGTCATTACACACTACAGACCAGCAGCGTCTGGTCATTACACACTACAGACCAGCAGCGTCTGGTCATTTACACACTACAAACCCGCAGCGTCTGGTCATTACACACTACAGACCAGCAGCGTCTGGTCATTACACACTACAGACCAGCAGCGTCTGGTCATTACACACTACAGACCAGCAGCATTACACACTACAGACCAGCAGCGTCTGGTTGCTCCTCATTATACACTACAGACCAGCAGCGTCTGGTCATTACACACTACAGACCAGAAGCGTCTGGTTGCTCCTCATTACACACCACAGACCAGCAGCGTCTGGTTGCTCCTCATTACACACCACAGACCAGCAGCGTCTGGTTGCTCCTCAATACACACCACAGACCAGCAGCGTCCGGTTGCTCCTCATTACACACCACAGACCAGCAGCGTCTGGTTGCTCCTCATTACACACCACAGACCAGCAGCGTCTGGTCATTACACACCACAGACCAGCAGCGTCTGGTCATTACACACTACAGACCAGCAGCGTCTGGTCATTACACACTACAGACAAGCAGCGTCTGGTCATTACACACTACAGACCAGCAGCGTCTGGTCATTACACACCACAGACCAGCAGCGTCTGGTCATTACACACCACAGACCAGCAGCGTCTGGTCATTACACACTACAGACCAGCAGCGTCTGGTCATTACACACTACAGACCAGCAGCGTCTGGTCATTACACACTACAGACCAGCACTGTCTGGTCATTACACACTACAGACCAGCAGCGTCTGGTCATTACACACTACAGACCAGCAGCGTCTGGTCATTACACACTACAGACCAGCAGCGTCTGGTCATTACACACTACAAACCAGCAGCGTCTGGTCATTACACACCACAGACCAGCAGCGTCTGGTTGCTCCTCATTACACACCACAGACCAGCAGCGTCTGGTCATTACACACCACAGACCAGCAGCGTCTGGTCATTACACACTACAGACCAGCAGCGTCTGGTTGCTCCTCATTACACACCACAGACCAGCAGCGTCTGGTTGCTCCTCATTACACACCACAGACCAGCAGCGTCTGGTCATTACACACCACAGACCAGCAGCGTCTGGTCATTACACACTACAGACCAGCAGCGTCTGGTCATTACACACCACAGACCAGCAGCGTCTGGTCATTACACACTACAGACCAGCAGCGTCTGGTCATTACACACTACAGACCAGCAGCGTCTGGTCATTACACACTACAGACCAGCAGCGTCTGGTCATTACACACTACAGACCAGCAGCGTCTGGTCATTACACACTACAGACCAGCAGCGTCTGGTCATTACACACTACAGACCAGCAGCGTCTGGTCATTACACACTACAGACCAGCAGCGTCTGGTCATTACACACTACAGACCAGCAGCGTCTGGTCATTACACACTACAGACCAGCAGCGTCTGGTCATTACACACTACAGACCAGCAGCATTACACACTACAGACCAGCAGCGTCTGGTTGCTCCTCATTATACACTACAGACCAGCAGCGTCTGGTCATTACACACTACAGACCAGAAGCGTCTGGTTGCTCCTCATTACACACCACAGACCAGCAGCGTCTGGTTGCTCCTCATTACACACCACAGACCAGCAGCGTCTGGTTGCTCCTCAATACACACCACAGACCAGCAGCGTCCGGTTGCTCCTCATTACACACCACAGACCAGCAGCGTCTGGTTGCTCCTCATTACACACCACAGACCAGCAGCGTCTGGTTGCTCCTCATTACACACCACAGACCAGCAGCGTCTGGTCATTACACACTACAGACCAGCAGCGTCTGGTCATTACACACTACAGACCAGCAGCGTCTGGTCATTACACACTACAGACAAGCAGCGTCTGGTCATTACACACTACAGACCAGCAGCGTCTGGTCATTACACACCACAGACCAGCAGCGTCTGGTCATTACACACCACAGACCAGCAGCGTCTGGTCATTACACACTACAGACCAGCAGCGTCTGGTCATTACACACTACAGACCAGCAGCGTCTGGTCATTACACACTACAGACCAGCACTGTCTGGTCATTACACACTACAGACCAGCAGCGTCTGGTCATTACACACTACAGACCAGCACTGTCTGGTCATTACACACTACAGACCAGCAGCGTCTGGTCATTACACACTACAGACCAGCAGCGTCTGGTCATTACACACTACAGACCAGCAGCGTCTGGTCATTACACACCACAGACCAGCAGCGTCTGGTCATTACACACTACAGACCAGCAGCGTCTGGTTGCTCCTCATTACACACCACAGACCAGCAGCGTCTGGTTGCTCCTCATTACACACCACAGACCAGCAGCGTCTGGTCATTACACACTACAGACCAGCACTGTCTGGTCATTACACACTACAGACCAGCAGCGTCTGGTCATTACACACTACAGACCAGCAGCGTCTGGTCATTACACACTACAGACCAGCAGCGTCTGGTCATTACACACTACAGACCAGCAGCGTCTGGTTGCTCCTCATTACACACCACAGACCAGCAGCGTCTGGTCATTACACACTACAGACCAGCAGCGTCTGGTCATTACACACTACAGACCAGCAGCGTCTGGTCATTACACACTACAGACCAGCAGCGTCTGGTCATTACACACTACAGACCAGCAGCGTCTGGTCATTACACACTACAGACCAGCAGCGTCTGGTCATTACACACTACAGACCAGCAGCGTCTGGTCATTACACACTACAGACCAGCAGCATTACACACCACAGACCAGCAGCGTCTGGTCATTACACACTACAGACCAGCAGCGTCTGGTTGCTCCTCATTATACACTACAGACCAGCAGCGTCTGGTCATTACACACTACAGACCAGAAGCGTCTGGTCATTACACACTACAGACCAGCAGCGTCTGGTCATTACACACTACAGACCAGCAGTGTCTGGTCATTACACACTACAGACCAGCAGCGTCTGGTCATTACACACTACAGACCAGCAGCATTACACACCACAGACCAGCAGCGTCTGGTCATTACACACTACAGACCAGCAGCGTCTGGTCATTACACACTACAGACCAGCAGCGTCTGGTCATTACACACTACAGACCAGCAGCGTCTGGTCATTACACACTACAGACCAGCAGCATTACACACCACAGACCAGCAGCGTCTGGTCATTACACACTACAGACCAGCAGCATTACACACCACAGACCAGCAGCGTCTGGTCATTACACACCACAGACCAGCAGCGTCTGGTTGCTCCTCATTACACACCACAGACCAGCAGCGTCTGGTTGCTCCTCATTACACACCACAGACCAGCAGCGTCTGGTCATTACACACTACAGACCAGCAGCGTCTGGTCATTACACACTACAGACCAGCAGCGTCTGGTCATTACACACTACAGACCAGCAGCGTCTGGTCATTACACACTACAGACTAGCAGCGTCTGGTCATTACACACCACAGACCAGCAGCGTCTGGTCATTACACACTACAGACCAGCAGTGTCTGGTCATTACACACTACAGACCAGCAGCGTCTGGTCATTACACACTACAGACCAGCAGCGTCTGGTCATTACACACTACAGACCAGCAGCGTCTGGTCATTACACACTACAGACCAGCAGCGTCTGGTCATTACACACTACAGACCAGCAGCATTACACACCACAGACCAGCAGCGTCTGGTCATTACACACTACAGACCAGCAGCGTCTGGTTGCTCCTCATTATACACTACAGACCAGCAGCGTCTGGTCATTACACACTACAGACCAGCAGCGTCTGGTCATTACACACTACAGACCAGCAGCATTACACACCACAGACAAGCAGCGTCTGGTCATTACACACTACAGACCAGCAGCGTCTGGTCATTACACACTACAGACCAGCAGCATTACACACCACAGACCAGCAGCGTCTGGTCATTACACACTACAGACCAGCAGTGTCTGGTTGCTCCTCATTATACACTACAGACCAGCAGCGTCTGGTCATTACACACTACAGACCAGCACTGTCTGGTCATTACACACTACAGACCAGCAGCGTCTGGTCATTACACACTACAGACCAGCAGCGTCTGGTCATTACACACTACAGACCAGCAGCGTCTGGTCATTACACACCACAGACAAGCAGCGTCTGGTCATTACACACTACAGACCAGCAGCGTCTGGTCATTACACACTACAGACCAGCAGCATTACACACCACAGACCAGCAGCGTCTGGTCATTTACACACTACAGACCAGAAGCGTCTGGTTGCTCCTCATTGCACACCACAGACCAGCAGCATCTGGTTGCTCCTCATTACACACCACAGACCAGCAGCGTCTGGTTGCTCCTCATTACACACCACAGACCAGCAGTGTCTGGTCATTACACACTACAGACCAGCAGCGTCTGGTCATTACACACTACAGACCAGCAGCGTCTGGTCATTACACACTACAGACCAGCAGCGTCTGGTCATTACACACTACAGACCAGCAGCATTACACACCACAGACCAGCAGTGTCTGGTCATTACACACTACAGACCAGCAGCGTCTGGTTGCTCCTCATTATACACTACAGACCAGCAGCGTCTGGTCATTACACACTACAGACCAGAAGCGTCTGGTCATTACACACTACAGACCAGCAGCGTCTGGTCATTACACACTACAGACCAGCAGCGTCTGGTCATTACACACTACAGACCAGCAGCGTCTGGTCATTACACACTACAGACCAGCAGCGTCTGGTCATTACACACTACAGACCAGCAGCATTACACACCACAGACAAGCAGCGTCTGGTCATTACACACTACAGACCAGCAGCGTCTGGTCATTACACACTACAGACCAGCAGCATTACACACCACAGACCAGCAGCGTCTGGTCATTACACACTACAGACCAGCAGTGTCTGGTTGCTCCTCATTATACACTACAGACCAGCAGCGTCTGGTCATTACACACTACAGACCAGAAGCGTCTGGTTGCTCCTCATTACACACCACAGACCAGCAGCGTCTGGTTGCTCCTCATTACACACCACAGACCAGCAGCGTCTGGTTGCTCCTCATTACACACCACAGACCAGCAGAGTCTGGTCATTACACACTACAGACCAGCACTGTCTGGTCATTACACACTACAGACAAGCAGCGTCTGGTCATTACACACTACAGACCAGCAGCTTCTGGTCATTACACACTACAGACCAGCAGCGTCTGGTCATTACACACCACAGACCAGCAGCGTCTGGTCATTACACACTACAGACCAGCAGTGTCTGGTCATTACACACTACAGACCAGCAGCGTCTGGTCATTACACACTACAGACCAGCAGCGTCTGGTTGCTCCTCATTACACACCACAGACCAGCAGCGTCTGGTCATTACACACTACAGACCAGCACTGTCTGGTCATTACACACTACAGACCAGCAGCGTCTGGTCATTACACACTACAGACCAGCAGCGTCTGGCATTACACACTACAGACCAGCAGCGTCTGGTCATTACACACTACAGACCAGCAGCGTCTGGTCATTACACACTACAGACCAGCAGCGTCTGGTTGCTCCTCATTATACACTACAGACCAGCAGCGTCTGGTCATTACACACTACAGACCAGAAGCGTCTGGTCATTACACACCACAGACCAGCAGCGTCTGGTCATTACACACTACAGACCAGCATTGTCTGGTCATTACACACTACAGACCAGCAGCGTCTGGTCATTACACACTACAGACCAGCAGCGTCTGGTCATTACACACTACAGACCAGCAGCGTCTGGTCATTACACACTACAGACCAGCAGCGTCTGGTCATTACACACTACAGACCAGCAGCGTCTGGTCATTACACACTACAGACCAGCAGCGTCTGGTTGCTCCTCATTATACACTACAGACCAGCAGCGTCTGGTCATTACACACTACAGACCAGAAGCGTCTGGTCATTACACACTACAGACCAGCAGCGTCTGGTCATTACACACTACAGACCAGCAGCGTCTGGTCATTACACACTACAGACCAGCAGCATTACACACCACAGACAAGCAGCGTCTGGTCATTACACACTACAGACCAGAAGCGTCTGGTTGCTCCTCATTACACACCACAGACCAGCAGCGTCTGGTTGCTCCTCATTACACACCACAGACCAGCAGCGTCTGGTCATTACACACTACAGACCAGCAGCGTCTAGTCATTACACACTACAGACCAGCAGCGTCTGGTCATTACACACTACAGACAAGCAGCGTCTGGTCATTACACACTACAGACCAGCAGCGTCTGGTCATTACACACCACAGACCAGCAGCGTCTGGTCATTACACACCACAGACCAGCAGCGTCTGGTCATTACACACTACAGACCAGCAGCGTCTGGTCATTACACACTACAGACCAGCAGCGTCTGGTCATTACACACTACAGACCAGCAGCGTCTGGTCATTACACACTACAGACCAGCAGCGTCTGGTTGCTCCTCATTATACACTACAGACCAGCAGCGTCTGGTCATTACACACTACAGAGCAGAAGCGTCTGGTCATTACACACTACAGACCAGCAGCGTCTGGTCATTACACACTACAGACCAGCAGCGTCTGGTCATTACACACTACAGACCAGCAGCATTACACACCACAGACAAGCAGCGTCTGGTCATTACACACTACAGACCAGAAGCGTCTGGTTGCTCCTCATTACACACCACAGACCAGCAGCGTCTGGTTGCTCCTCATTACACACCACAGACCAGCAGCGTCTGGTCATTACACACTACAGACCAGCAGCGTCTGGTCATTACACACTACAGACCAGCAGCGTCTGGTCATTACACACTACAGACAAGCAGCGTCTGGTCATTACACACTACAGACCAGCAGCGTCTGGTCATTACACACCACAGACCAGCAGCGTCTGGTCATTACACACCACAGACCAGCAGCGTCTGGTCATTACACACTACAGACCAGCAGCGTCTGGTCATTACACACTACAGACCAGCAGCGTCTGGTCATTACACACTACAGACCAGCACTGTCTGGTCATTACACACTACAGACCAGCAGCGTCTGGTCATTACACACTACAGACCAGCAGCGTCTGGTCATTACACACTACAGACCAGCAGCGTCTGGTCATTACACACTACAGACCAGCAGCGTCTGGTCATTACACACTACAGACCAGCAGCGTCTGGTCATTACACACTACAGACCAGCAGCGTCTGGTCATTACACACTACAGACCAGCAGCGTCTGGTTGCTCCTCATTACACACCACAGACCAGCAGCGTCTGGTTGCTCCTCATTACACACCACAGACCAGCAGCGTCTGGTCATTACACACTACAGACCAGCACTGTCTGGTCATTACACACTACAGACCAGCAGCGTCTGGTCATTACACACTACAGACCAGCAGCGTCTGGTCATTACACACTACAGACCAGCAGCGTCTGGTCATTACACACTACAGACCAGCAGCGTCTGTTGCTCCTCATTACACACCACAGACCAGCAGCGTCTGGTCATTACACACTACAGACCAGCAGCGTCTGGTCATTACACACTACAGACCAGCAGCGTCTGGTCATTACACACTACAGACCAGCAGCGTCTGGTCATTACACACTACAGACCAGCAGCGTCTGGTCATTACACACTACAGACCAGCAGCGTCTGGTCATTACACACTACAGACCAGCAGCATTACACACCACAGACCAGCAGCGTCTGGTCATTACACACTACAGACCAGCAGCGTCTGGTTGCTCCTCATTATACACTACAGACCAGCAGCGTCTGGTCATTACACACTACAGACCAGAAGCGTCTGGTCATTACACACTACAGACCAGCAGCGTCTGGTCATTACACACTACAGACCAGCAGCGTCTGGTCATTACACACTACAGACCAGCAGCATTACACACCACAGACCAGCAGCGTCTGGTCATTACACACTACAGACCAGCAGCGTCTGGTCATTACACACTACAGACCAGCAGCGTCTGGTCATTACACACTACAGACCAGCAGCGTCTGGTCATTACACACTACAGACCAGCAGCATTACACACCACAGACAAGCAGCGTCTGGTCATTACACACTACAGACCAGCAGCGTCTGGTCATTACACACTACAGACCAGCAGCATTACACACCACAGACAAGCAGCGTCTGGTCATTACACACTACAGACCAGAAGCGTCTGGTTGCTCCTCATTACACACCACAGACCAGCAGCGTCTGGTTGCTCCTCATTACACACCACAGACCAGCAGCGTCTGGTCATTACACACTACAGACCAGCAGCGTCTGGTCATTACACACTACAGACCAGCAGCGTCTGGTCATTACACACTACAGACAAGCAGCGTCTGGTCATTACACACTACAGACCAGCAGCGTCTGGTCATTACACACCACAGACCAGCAGCGTCTGGTCATTACACACCACAGACCAGCAGCGTCTGGTCATTACACACTACAGACCAGCAGCGTCTGGTCATTACACACTACAGACCAGCAGCGTCTGGTCATTACACACTACAGACCAGCACTGTCTGGTCATTACACACTACAGACCAGCAGCGTCTGGTCATTACACACTACAGACCAGCAGCGTCTGGTCATTACACACTACAAACCAGCAGCTTCTGGTCATTACACACCACAGACCAGCAGCGTCTGGTCATTACACACTACAGACCAGCAGCGTCTGGTCATTACACACTACAGACCAGCAGCGTCTGGTCATTACACACTACAGACCAGCAGCGTCTGGTTGCTCCTCATTACACACCACAGACCAGCAGCGTCTGGTTGCTCCTCATTACACACCACAGACCAGCAGCGTCTGGTCATTACACACTACAGACCAGCACTGTCTGGTCATTACACACTACAGACCAGCAGCGTCTGGTCATTACACACTACAGACCAGCAGCGTCTGGTCATTACACACTACAGACCAGCAGCGTCTGGTCATTACACACTACAGACCAGCAGCGTCTGGTTGCTCCTCATTACACACCACAGACCAGCAGCGTCTGGTCATTACACACTACAGACCAGCAGCGTCTGGTCATTACACACTACAGACCAGCAGCGTCTGGTCATTACACACTACAGACCAGCAGCGTCTGGTCATTACACACTACAGACCAGCAGCGTCTGGTCATTACACACTACAGACCAGCAGCGTCTGGTCATTACACACCAGCAGCATTACACACCACAGACCAGCAGCGTCTGGTCATTACACACTACAGACCAGCAGCGTCTGGTTGCTCCTCATTATACACTACAGACCAGCAGCGTCTGGTCATTACACACTACAGACCAGAAGCGTCTGGTCATTACACACTACAGACCAGCAGCGTCTGGTCATTACACACTACAGACCAGCAGCGTCTGGTCATTACACACTACAGACCAGCAGCATTACACACCACAGACCAGCAGTGTCTGGTCATTACACACTACAGACCAGCAGCGTCTGGTCATTACACACTACAGACCAGCAGCGTCTGGTCATTACACACTACAGACCAGCAGCGTCTGGTCATTACACACTACAGACCAGCAGCATTACACACCACAGACCAGCAGCGTCTGGTCATTACACACTACAGACCAGCAGCATTACACACCACAGACCAGCAGCGTCTGGTCATTACACACCACAGACCAGCAGCGTCTGGTTGCTCCTCATTACACACCACAGACCAGCAGCGTCTGGTTGCTCCTCATTACACACCACAGACCAGCAGCGTCTGGTCATTACACACTACAGACCAGCAGCGTCTGGTCATTACACACTACAGACCAGCGGCGTCTGGTCATTACACACTACAGACCAGCGGCGTCTGGTCATTACACACTACAGACCAGCAGCGTCTGGTCATTACACTACAGACTAGCAGCGTCTGGTCATTACACACCACAGACCAGCAGCGTCTGGTCATTACACACTACAGACCAGCAGTGTCTGGTCATTACACACTACAGACCAGCAGCGTCTGGTCATTACACACTACAGACCAGCAGCGTCTGGTCATTACACACTACAGACCAGCAGCGTCTGGTCATTACACACTACAGACCAGCAGCGTCTGGTCATTACACACTACAGACCAGCAGCATTACACACCACAGACCAGCAGCGTCTGGTCATTACACACTACAGACCAGCAGCGTCTGGTTGCTCCACATTATACACTACAGACCAGCAGCGTCTGGTCATTACACACTACAGAACAGCAGCGTCTGGTCATTACACACTACAGACCAGCAGCATTACACACCACAGACAAGCAGCGTCTGGTCATTACACACTACAGACCAGCAGCGTCTGGTCATTACACACTACAGACCAGCAGCATTACACACCACAGACCAGCAGCGTCTGGTCATTACACACTACAGACCAGCAGCGTCTGGTTGCTCCTCATTATACGCTACAGACCAGCAGCGTCTGGTCATTACACACTACAGACCAGCACTGTCTGGTCAATACACACTACAGACCAGCAGCGTCTGGTCATTACACACTACAGACCAGCAGCGTCTGGTCATTACACACTACAGACCAGCAGCGTCTGGTCATTACACACTACAGACCAGCAGCGTCTGGTCATTACACACTAGAGACCAGCAGCGTCTGGTCATTACACACTACAGACCAGCAGCATTACACAACACAGACCAGCAGCGTCTGGTCATTACACACTACAGACCAGAAGCGTCTGGTAGCTCCTCATTACACACCACAGACCAGCAGCGTCTGGTTGCTCCTCATTACACACCACAGACCATCTGCGTCTGGTTGCTCCTCATTCCACACCACAGACCAGCAGCGTCTGGTCATTACACACTACAGACCAGCACTGTCTGGTCATTACACACTACAGACCAGCAGCGTCTGGTCATTACACACTACAGACCAGCAGCATCTGGTCATTACACACTACAGACCAGCAGCGTCTGGTCATTACACACCACAGACCAGCAGCGTCTGGTCATTACACACTACAGACCAGCAGTGTCTGGTCATTACACACTACAGACCAGCAGCGTCTGGTCATTACACACTACAGACGAGCAGCGTCTGGTCATTACACACTACAGACGAGCAGCGTCTGGTCATTACACACTACAGACCAGCAGCGTCTGGTCATTACACACCACAGACCAGCAGCGTCTGGTCATTACACACTACAGACCAGCAGCGTCTGGTCATTACACACCACAGACCAGCAGCGTCTGGTCATTACACACTACAGACCAGCAGTGTCTGGTCATTACACACTACAGACCAGCAGCGTCTGGTCATTACACACTACAGACCAGCAGCGTCTGGTCATTACACACCACAGACCAGCAGCGTCTGGTCATTACACACTACAGACCAGCAGTGTCTGGTCATTACACACTACAGACCAGCAGCGTCTGGTCATTACACACTACAGACCAGCAGCGTCTGGTCATTACACACCACAGACCAGCAGCGTCTGGTCATTACACACTACAGACCAGCAGCGTCTGGTCATTACACACTACAGACCAGCAGTGTCTGGTCATTACACACTACAGACCAGCAGCGTCTGGTCATTACACACTACAGACCAGCAGCGTCTGGTCATTACACACCACAGACCAGCAGCGTCTGGTCATTACACACCACAGACCAGCAGCGTCTGGTCATTACACACCACAGACCAGCAGTGTCTGGTCATTACACACTACAGACCAGCAGCGTCTGGTCATTACACACTACAGACCAGCAGCGTCTGGTCATTACACACTACAGACCAGCAGTGTCTGGTCATTACACACCACAGACCAGCAGCGTCTGGTCATTACACACTACAGACCAGCAGTGTCTGGTCATTACACACTACAGACCAGCAGCGTCTGGTCATTACACACTACAGACCAGCAGCGTCTGGTCATTACACACTACAGACCAGCAGCGTCTGGTCATTACACACTACAGACCAGCAGCATTACACACCACAGACCAGCAGTGTCTGGTCATTACACACTACAGACCAGCAGCGTCTGGTTGCTCCTCATTATACACTACAGGCCAGCAGCGTCTGGTCATTACACACTACAGACCAGAAGCGTCTGGTCATTACACACTACAGACCAGCAGCGTCTGGTCATTACACACTACAGACCAGCAGCGTCTGGTCATTACACACTACAGACCAGCAGCGTCTGGTCATTACACACTACAGACCAGCAGCATTACACACCACAGACAAGCAGCGTCTGGTCATTACACACTACAGACCAGCAGCGTCTGGTCATTACACACTACAGACCAGCAGCATTACACACCACAGACCAGCAGCGTCTGGTCATTACACACTACAGACCAGCAGCGTCTGGTTGCTCCTCATTATACACTACAGACCAGCAGCGTCTGGTCATTACACACTACAGACCAGAAGCGTCTGGTTGCTCCTCATTACACACCACAGACCAGCAGCGTCTGGTTGCTCCTCATTACACACCACAGACCAGCAGCGTCTGGTTGCTCCTCATTACACACCACAGACCAGCAGCGTCTGGTCATTACACACTACAGACCAGCACTGTCTGGTCATTACACACTACAGACAAGCAGCGTCTGGTCATTACACACTACAGACCAGCAGCTTCTGGTCATTACACACTACAGACCAGCAGCGTCTGGTCATTACACACCACAGACCAGCAGCGTCTGGTCATTACACACTACAGACCAGCAGTGTCTGGTCATTACACACTACAGACCAGCAGCGTCTGGTCATTACACACTACAGACCAGCAGCGTCTGGTCATTACACACCACATACCAGCAGCGTCTGGTCATTACACACTACAGACCAGCAGCGTCTGGTTGCTCCTCATTACACACCACAGACCAGCAGCGTCTGGTCATTACACACTACAGACCAGCACTGTCTGGTCATTACACACTACAGACCAGCAGCGTCTGGTCATTACACACTACAGACCAGCAGCATCTGGTCATTACACACTACAGACCAGCAGCGTCTGGTCATTACACACCACAGACCAGCAGCGTCTGGTCATTACACACTACAGACCAGCAGCGTCTGGTCATTACACACTACAGACCAGCAGCGTCTGGTTGCTCCTCATTATACACTACAGACCAGCAGCGTCTGGTCATTACACACTACAGACCAGAAGCGTCTGGTCATTACACACCACAGACCAGCAGCGTCTGGTCATTACACACTACAGACCAGCATTGTCTGGTCATTACACACTACAGACCAGCAGCGTCTGGTCATTACACACTACATACCAGCAGCGTCTGGTCATTACACACTACAGACCAGCAGCGTCTGGTCATTACACACTACAGACCAGCAGCGTCTGGTCATTACACACTACAGACCAGCAGCGTCTGGTCATTACACACTACAGACCAGCAGCGTCTGGTTGCTCCTCATTATACACTACAGACCAGCAGCGTCTGGTCATTACACACTACAGACCAGAAGCGTCTGGTCATTACACACTACAGACCAGCAGCGTCTGGTTGCTCCTCATTATACACTACAGACCAGCAGCGTCTGGTCATTACACACTACAGACCAGCAGCGTCTGGTCATTACACACTACAGACCAGCAGCATTACACACCACAGACAAGCAGCGTCTGGTCATTACACACTACAGACCAGAAGCGTCTGGTTGCTCCTCATTACACACCACAGACCAGCAGCGTCTGGTTGCTCCTCATTACACACCACAGACCAGCAGCGTCTGGTTGCTCCTCATTACACACCACAGACCAGCAGCGTCTGGTCATTACACACTACAGACCAGCACTGTCTGGTCATTACACACTACAGACCAGCAGCGTATGGTCATTACACACTACAGACCAGCAGCGTCTGGTCATTACACACTACAGACCAGCAGCGTCTGGTCATTACACACCACAGACCAGCAGCGTCTGGTCATTACACACTACAGACCAGCAGCGTCTGGTCATTACACACCACAGACCAGCAGCGTCTGGTCATTACACACTACAGACCAGCAGCGTCTGGTCATTACACACTACAGACCAGCAGCGTCTGGTCATTACACACTACAGACGAGCAGCGTCTGGTCATTACACACTACAGACCAGCAGCGTCTGGTCATTACACACTACAGACCAGCAGCGTCTGGTCATTTACACACTACAGACCAGCAGCGTCTGGTTGCTCCTCATTATACACTACAGACCAGCAGCGTCTGGTCATTACACACTACAGACCAGAAGCATCTGGTCATTACACACTACAGACCAGCAGCGTCTGGTCATTACACACTACAGACCAGCAGCGTCTGGTCATTACACACTACAGACCAGCAGCGTCTGGTCATTACACACCAGCAGCATTACACACCACAGACCAGCAGCGTCTGGTCATTACACACTACAGACCAGCAGCGTCTGGTTGCTCCTCATTATACACTACAGACCAGCAGCGTCTGGTCATTACACACTACAGACCAGCAGCGTCTGGTCATTACACACTACAGACCAGCAGTGTCTGGTCATTACACACTACAGACCAGCAGCGTCTGGTCATTACACACTACAGACCAGCAGCATTACACACCACAGACCAGCAGCGTCTGGTCATCACACACTACAGACCAGCAGCGTCTGGTCATTACACACTACAGACCAGCAGCGTCTGGTCATTACACACTACAGACCAGCAGCGTCTGGTCATTACACACTACAGACCAGCAGCGTCTGGTCATTACACACTACAGACCAGCAGCGTCTGGTCATTACACACTACAGACCAGCAGCATTACACACCACAGACCAGCAGCGTCTGGTCATTACACACTACAGACCAGCAGCGTCTGGTTGATCCTCATTATACACTACAGACCAGCAGCGTCTGGTCATTACACACTACAGACCAGCAGCGTCTGGTCATTACACACTACAGACCAGCAGCGTCTGGTCATTACACACTACAGACCAGCAGCGTCTGGTCATTACACACTACAGACCAGCAGCATTACACACCACAGACCAGCAGCGTCTGGTCATTACACACTACAGAACAGCAGCGTCTGGTTGCTCCTCATTACACACCACAGACCAGCAGCGTCTGGTTGCTCCTCATTACACACCACAGACCAGCAGCGTCTGGTCATTACACACTACAGACCAGCAGCGTCTGGTCATTACACACTACAGACCAGCAGCGTCTGGTCATTACACACTACAGACCAGCAGCGTCTGGTCATTACACACTACAGACCAGAAGCGTCTGGTCATTACACACTACAGACCAGCAGCGTCTGGTCATTACACACTACAGACCAGCAGCGTCTGGTCATTACACACTACAGACCAGCAGCGTCTGGTCATTACACACTACAGACCAGCAGCATTACACACCACAGACAAGCAGCGTCTGGTCATTACACACTACAGACCAGCAGCGTCTGGTCATTACACACTACAGACCAGCAGCATTACACACCACAGACCAGCAGCGTCTGGTCATTACACACTACAGACCAGAAGCGTCTGGTTGCTCCTCATTACACACCACAGACCAGCAGCGTCTGGTTGCTCCTCATTACACACCACAGACCAGCAGCGTCTGGTTGCTCCTCATTACACACCACAGACCAGCAGCGTCTGGTCATTACACACTACAGACCAGCACTGTCTGGTCATTACACACTACAGACCAGCAGCGTCTGGTCATTACACACTACAGACCAGCAGCGTCTGGTCATTACACACTACAGACCAGCAGCGTCTGGTCATTACACACTACAGACCAGCAGCGTCTGGTCATTACACACTACAGACCAGCAGCGTCTGGTCATTACACACTACAGACCAGCAGCGTCTGGTCATTACACACCACAGACCAGCAGCGTCTGGTCATTACACACTACAGACCAGCAGCGTCTGGTTGCTCCTCATTACACACCACAGACCAGCAGCGTCTGGTCATTACACACTACAGACCAGCACTGTCTGGTCATTACACACTACAGATCAGCAGCGTCTGGTCATTACACACTACAGACCAGCAGCGTCTGGTCATTACACACTACAGACCAGCAGCGTCTGGTCATTACACACCACAGACCAGCAGCGTCTGGTCATTACACACTACAGACCAGCAGTGTCTGGTCATTACACACTACAGACCAGCAGCGTCTGGTCATTACACACTACAGACCAGCAGCGTCTGGTCATTACACACTACAGACCAGCAGCGTCTGGTCATTACACACTACAGACCAGCAGCGTCTGGTCATTACACACTACAGACCAGCAGCGTCTGGTCATTACACACTACAGACCAGCAGCATTACACCACAGACCAGCAGCGTCTGGTCATTACACACTACAGACCAGCAGCGTCTGGTTGCTCCTCATTATACACTACAGACCAGCAGCGTCTGGTCATTACACACTACAGACCAGAAGCGTCTGGTCATTACACACTACAGACCAGCAGCGTCTGGTCATTACACACTACAGACCAGCAGCGTCTGGTCATTACACTACAGACCAGCAGCGTCTGGTCATTACACACTACAGACCAGCAGCGTCTGGTCATTACACACTACAGACCAGCAACGTCTGGTCATTACACACTACAGACCAGAAGCGTCTGGTCATTACACACTACAGACCAGCAGCGTCTGGTCATTACACACTACAGACCAGAAGCGTCTGGTCATTACACACTACAGACCAGCAGCGTCTGGTCATTACACACTACAGACCAGCAGCGTCTGGTCATTACACACTACAGACCAGCAGCGTCTGGTCATTACACACTACAGACCAGCAGCATTACACACCACAGACCAGCAGCGTCTGGTCATTACACACTACAGACCAGCAGCGTCTGGTTGCTCCTCATTATACACTACAGACCAGCAGCGTCTGGTCATTACACACTACAGACCAGAAGCGTCTGGTTGCTCCTCATTACACACCACTGACCAGCAGCGTCTGGTTTCTCCTCATTACACACCACAGACCAGCAGCGTCTGGTTGCTCCTCATTACACACCACAGACCAGCAGCGTCTGGTCATTACACACTACAGACCAGCACTGTCTGGTCATTACACACTACAGACCAGCAGCGTCTGGTCATTACACACTACAGACCAGCAGCGTCTGGTCATTACACACTACAGACCAGCAGCGTCTGGTCATTACACACCACAGACCAGCAGCGTCTGGTCATTACACACTACAGACCAGCAGTGTCTGGTCATTACACACTACAGACCAGCAGCGTCTGGTCATTACACACTACAGACCAGCAGCGTCTGGTCATTACACACCACAGACCAGCAGCGTCTGGTCATTACACACTACAGACCAGCAGCGTCTGGTTGCTCCTCATTACACACCACAGACCAGCAGCGTCTGGTCATTACACACTACAGACCAGCAGCGTCTGGTCATTACACACTACAGACCAGCAGCGTCTGGTCATTACACACTACAGACCAGCAGCGTCTGGTCATTACACACCACAGACCAGCAGCGTCTGGTCATTACACACTACAGACCAGCAGCGTCTGGTCATTACACACTACAGACCAGCAGCGTCTGGTCATTACACACTACAGACCAGCAGCGTCTGGTCATTACACACTACAGACGAGCAGCGTCTGGTCATTACACACTACAGACCAGCAGCGTCTGGTCATTACACACTACAGACCAGCAGCATTACACACCACAGACCAGAAGCGTCTGGTCATTACACACTACAGACCAGCAGCGTCTGGTTGCTCCTCATTATACACTACAGACCAGCAGCGTCTGGTCATTACACACTACAGACCAGAAGCGTCTGGTTGCTCCTCATTACACACCACTGACCAGCAGCGTCTGGTTGCTCCTCATTACACACCACAGACCAGCAGCGTCTGGTCATTACACACTACAGACCAGCACTGTCTGGTCATTACACACTACAGACCAGCAGCGTCTGGTCATTACACACTACAGACCAGCAGCGTCTGGTCATTACACACTACAGACCAGCAGCGTCTGGTCATTACACACCACAGACCAGCAGCGTCTGGTCATTACACTACAGACCAGCAGCGTCTGGTTGCTCCTCATTATACACTACAGACCAGCAGCGTCTGGTCATTACACACTACAGACCAGCAGCGTCTGGTCATTACACACTACAGACCAGCAGCGTCTGGTCATTACACACTACAGACCAGCAGCGTCTGGTCATTACACACTACAGACCAGCAGCATTAGCACACCACAGACAGCAGCGTCTGGTCATTACACACTACAGACCAGCAGCGTCTGGTTGCTCCTCATTACACACCACAGACCAGCAGCGTCTGGTTGCTCCTCATTACACACCACAGACCAGCAGCGTCTGGTTGCTCCTCATTACACACCACAGACCAGCAGCGTCTGGTCATTACACACTACAGACCAGCAGCGTCTGGTCATTACACACCACAGACCAGCAGCGTCTGGTCATTACACACTACAGACCAGCAGCGTCTGGTCATTACACACTACAGACCAGCAGCGTCTGGTCATTACACACTACAGACCAGCAGCGTCTGGTCATTACACACTACAGACCAGCAGCGTCTGGTCATTACACACTACAGACCAGCAGCGTCTGGTCATTACACACCACAGACCAGCAGCGTCTGGTCACCACAGACCAGCAGCGTCTGGTCACTACAGACCAGCAGCGTCTGGTTGCTCCTCAGTACACACCACAGACCAGCAGCGTCTGGTCATTTCACACTACAGACCAGCACTGTCTGGTCATTACACACTACAGACCAGCAGCGTCTGGTCATTACACACTACAGACCAGCAGCGTCTGGTCATTACACACCACAGACCAGCAGCGTCTGGTCATTACACACTACAGACCAGCAGCGTCTGGTCATTACACACTACAGACCAGCAGCGTCTGGTCATTACACACTACAGACGAGCAGCGTCTGGTCATTACACACTACAGACCAGCAGCGTCTGGTCATTACACACTACAGACCAGCAGCGTCTGGTCATTACACACTACAGACCAGCAGCGTCTGGTTGCTCCTCATTATACACTACAGACCAGCAGCGTCTGGTCATTACACACTACAGACCAGAAGCGTCTGGTCATTACACACTACAGACCAGCAGCGTCTGGTCATTACACACTACAGACCAGCAGCGTCTGGTCATTACACACTACAGACCAGCAGCATTACACACCACAGACCAGCAGCGTCTGGTCATTACACACTACAGACCAGCAGCGTCTGGTTGCTCCTCATTATACACTACAGACCAGCAGCGTCTGGTCATTACACACCACAGACCAGCAGCGTCTGGTCATTACACACTACAGACCAGCAGTGTCTGGTCATTACACACTACAGACCAGCAGCGTCTGGTCATTACACACTACAGACCAGCAGCATTACACACCACAGACCAGCAGCGTCTGGTCATCACACACTACAGACCAGCAGCGTCTGGTCATTACACACTACAGACCAGCAGCGTCTGGTCATTACACACTACAGACCAGCAGCGTCTGGTCATTACACACTACAGACCAGCAGCGTCTGGTCATTACACACTACAGACCAGCAGCGTCTGGTCATTACACACTACAGACCAGCAGCATTACACACCACAGACCAGCAGCGTCTGGTCATTACACACTACAGACCAGCAGCGTCTGGTTGCTCCTCATTATACACTACAGACCAGCAGCGTCTGGTCATTACACACTACAGACCAGCAGCGTCTGGTTGCTCCTCATTACACACCACAGACCAGCAGCGTCTGGTTGCTCCTCATTACACACCACAGACCAGCAGCGTCTGGTCATTACACACTACAGACCAGCACTGTCTGGTCATTACACACTACAGACCAGCAGCGTCTGGTCATTACACACTACAGACCAGCAGCGTCTGGTCATTACACACTACAGACCAGCAGCGTCTGGTCATTACACACCACAGACCAGCAGCGTCTGGTCATTACACACTACAGACCAGCAGCGTCTGGTTGCTCCTCATTACACACCACAGACCAGCAGCGTCTGGTCATTACACACTACAGACCAGAAGCGTCTGGTCATTACACACTACAGACCAGCAGCGTCTGGTCATTACACACTACAGACCAGCAGCGTCTGGTCATTACACACTACAGACCAGCAGCGTCTGGTCATTACACACTACAGACCAGCAGCATTACACACCACAGACAAGCAGCGTCTGGTCATTACACACTACAGACCAGAAGCGTCTGGTTGCTCCTCATTACACACCACAGACCAGCAGCGTCTGGTTGCTCCTCATTACACACCACAGACCAGCAGCGTCTGGTTGCTCCTCATTACACACCACAGACCAGCAGCGTCTGGTCATTACACACTACAGACCAGCACTGTCTGGTCATTACACACTACAGACCAGCAGCGTATGGTCATTACACACTACAGACCAGCAGCGTCTGGTCATTACACACTACAGACCAGCAGCGTCTGGTCATTACACACCACAGACCAGCAGCGTCTGGTCATTACACACTACAGACCAGCAGCGTCTGGTCATTACACACTACAGACCAGCAGCGTCTGGTCATTACACACTACAGACCAGCAGCGTCTGGTCATTACACACCACAGACCAGCAGCGTCTGGTCATTACACACTACAGACCAGCAGCGTCTGGTTGCTCCTCAGTACACACCACAGACCAGCAGCGTCTGGTCATTTCACACTACAGACCAGCACTGTCTGGTCATTACACACTACAGACCAGCAGCGTCTGGTCATTACACACTACAGACCAGCAGCGTCTGGTCATTACACACCACAGACCAGCAGCGTCTGGTCATTACACACTACAGACCAGCAGCGCCTGGTCATTACACACTACAGACCAGCAGCGTCTGGTCATTACACACTACAGACGAGCAGCGTCTGGTCATTACACACTACAGACCAGCAGCGTCTGGTCATTACACACCACAGACCAGCAGCGTCTGGTCATTACACACTACAGACCAGCAGCGTCTGGTTGCTCCTCATTATACACTACAGACCAGCAGCGTCTGGTCATTACACACTACAGACCAGAAGCATCTGGTCATTACACACTACAGACCAGCAGCGTCTGGTCATTACACACTACAGACCAGCAGCGTCTGGTCATTACACACTACAGACCAGCAGCGTCTGGTCATTACACACCAGCAGCATTACACACCACAGACCAGCAGCGTCTGGTCATTACACACTACAGACCAGCAGCGTCTGGTTGCTCCTCATTATACACTACAGACCAGCAGCGTCTGGTCATTACACACTACAGACCAGAAGCGTCTGGTCATTACACACTACAGACCAGCAGCGTCTGGTCATTACACACTACAGACCAGCAGCGTCTGGTCATTACACACTACAGACCAGCAGCATTACACACCACAGACCAGCAGTGTCTGGTCATTACACACTACAGACCAGCAGCGTCTGGTCATTACACACTACAGACCAGCAGCGTCTGGTCATTACACACTACAGACCAGCAGCGTCTGGTCATTACACACTACAGACCAGCAGCGTCTGGTCATTACACACTACAGACCAGCAGCGTCTGGTCATTACACACCACAGACCAGCAGCGTCTGGTCATTACACACTACAGACCAGCAGCGTCTGGTCATTACACACTACAGACCAGCAGCATTACACACCACAGACCAGCAGCGTCTGGTCATTACACACTACAGACCAGCAGCGTCTGGTTGATCCTCATTATACACTACAGACCAGCAGCGTCTGGTCATTACACACTACAGACCAGCAGCGTCTGGTCATTACACACTACAGACCAGCAGCGTCTGGTCATTACACACTACAGACCAGCAGCGTCTGGTCATTACACACTACAGACCAGCAGCATTACACACCACAGACCAGCAGCGTCTGGTCATTACACACTACAGAACAGCAGCGTCTGGTTGCTCCTCATTACACACCACAGACCAGCAGCGTCTGGTTGCTCCTCATTACACACCACAGACCAGCAGCGTCTGGTCATTACACACTACAGACCAGCAGCGTCTGGTCATTACACACTACAGACCAGCAGCGTCTGGTCATTACACACTACAGACCAGCAGCGTCTGGTCATTACACACTACAGACCAGAAGCGTCTGGTCATTACACACTACAGACCAGCAGCGTCTGGTCATTACACACTACAGACCAGCAGCGTCTGGTCATTACACACTACAGACCAGCAGCGTCTGGTCATTACACACTACAGACCAGCAGCATTACACACCACAGACAAGCAGCGTCTGGTCATTACACACTACAGACCAGCAGCGTCTGGTCATTACACACTACAGACCAGCAGCATTACACATCACAGACCAGCAGTGTCTGGTCATTACACACTACAGACCAGAAGCGTCTGGTTGCTCCTCATTACACACCACAGACCAGCAGCGTCTGGTTGCTCCTCATTACACACCACAGACCAGCAGCGTCTGGTTGCTCCTCATTACACACCACAGACCAGCAGCGTCTGGTCATTACACACTACAGACCAGCACTGTCTGGTCATTACACACTACAGACCAGCAGCGTCTGGTCATTACACACTACAGACCAGCAGCGTCTGGTCATTACACACACAGACCAGCAGCGTCTGGTCATTACACACTACAGACCAGCAGCGTCTGGTCATTACACACTACAGACCAGCAGCGTCTGGTCATTACACACTACAGACCAGCAGCGTCTGGTCATTACACACTACAGACCAGCAGCGTCTGGTCATTACACACTACAGACCAGCAGCGTCTGGTTGCTCCTCATTACACACCACAGACCAGCAGCGTCTGGTCATTACACACTACAGACCAGCACTGTCTGGTCATTACACACTACAGATCAGCAGCGTCTGGTCATTACACACTACAGACCAGCAGCGTCTGGTCATTACACACTACAGACCAGCAGCGTCTGGTCATTACACACCACAGACCAGCAGCGTCTGGTCATTACACACTACAGACCAGCAGTGTCTGGTCATTACACACTACAGACCAGCAGCGTCTGGTCATTACACACTACAGACCAGCAGCGTCTGGTCATTACACACTACAGACCAGCAGCGTCTGGTCATTACACACTACAGACCAGCAGCGTCTGGTCATTACACACTACAGACCAGCAGCGTCTGGTCATTACACACTACAGACCAGCAGCATTACACACCACAGACCAGCAGCGTCTGGTCATTACACACTACAGACCAGCAGCGTCTGGTTGCTCCTCATTATACACTACAGACCAGCAGCGTCTGGTCATTACACACTACAGACCAGAAGCGTCTGGTCATTACACACTACAGACCAGCAGCGTCTGGTCATTACACACTACAGACCAGCAGCGTCTGGTCATTACACACTACAGACCAGCAGCGTCTGGACTACAGACCAGCAGCGTCTGGTCATTACACACTACAGACCAGCAGCGTCTGGTATTACACACTACAGACCAGCAGCTGGTCATTACACACTGGTCATTACACACTACAGACCAGCAGCGTCTGGTCATTACACACTACAGACCAGCAGCGTCTGGTCATTACACACTACAGACCAGCAGCGTCTGGTCATTACACACTACAGACCAGCAGCGTCTGGTCATTACACACTACAGACCAGCAGCATTACACCACAGACCAGCAGCGTCTGGTCATTACACACTACAGACCAGCAGCGTCTGGTTGCTCCTCATTATACACTACAGACCAGCAGCGTCTGGTCATTACACACTACAGACCAGCAGCGTCTGGTCATTACACACTACAGACCAGCAGCGTCTGGTCATTACACACTACAGACCAGCAGCGTCTGGTCATTACACACTACAGACCAGCAGCGTCTGGTCGTTACACACTACAGACCAGCAGCGTCTGGTCATTACACACTACAGACCAGCAGCGTCTGGTCATTACACACTACAGACCAGCAGCATTACACACCACAGACCAGCAGCGTCTGGTCATTACACACTACAGACCAGCAGCGTCTGGTTGCTCCTCATTATACACTACAGACCAGCAGCGTCTGGTCATTACACACTACAGACCAGAAGCGTCTGGTTGCTCCTCATTACACACCACAGACCAGCAGCGTCTGGTTGCTCCTCATTACACACCACAGACCAGCAGCGTCTGGTTGCTCCTCATTACACACCACAGACCAGCAGCGTCTGGTCATTACACACTACAGACCAGCACTGTCTGGTCATTACACACTACAGACCAGCAGCGTCTGGTCATTACACACTACAGACCAGCAGCGTCTGGTCATTACACACTACAGACCAGCAGCGTCTGGTCATTACACACCACAGACCAGCAGCGTCTGGTCATTACACACTACAGACCAGCAGTGTCTGGTCATTACACACTACAGACCAGCAGCGTCTGGTCATTACACACTACAGACCAGCAGCGTCTGGTCATTACACACCACAGACCAGCAGCGTCTGGTCATTACACACTACAGACCAGCAGCGTCTGGTTGCTCCTCATTACACACCACAGACCAGCAGCGTCTGGTCATTACACACTACAGACCAGCAGCGTCTGGTCATTACACACTACAGACCAGCAGCGTCTGGTCATTACACACTACAGACCAGCAGCGTCTGGTCATTACACACCACAGACCAGCAGCGTCTGGTCATTACACACTACAGACCAGCAGCGTCTGGTCATTACACACTACAGACCAGCAGCGTCTGGTCATTACACACTACAGACCAGCAGCGTCTGGTCATTACACACTACAGACCAGCAGCGTCTGGTCATTACACACTACAGACCAGCAGCGTCTGGTCATTACACACTACAGACCAGCAGCGTCTGGTCATTACACACTACAGACCAGCAGCATTACACACCACAGACCAGCAGCGTCTGGTCATTACACACTACAGACCAGCAGCGTCTGGTTGCTCCTCATTATACACTACAGACCAGCAGCGTCTGGTCATTACACACTACAGACCAGAAGCGTCTGGTTGCTCCTCATTACACACCACAGACCAGCAGCGTCTGGTTGCTCCTCATTACACACCACAGACCAGCAGCGTCTGGTCATTACACACTACAGACCAGCACTGTCTGGTCATTACACACCACAGACCAGCAGCGTCTGGTCATTACACACTACAGACCAGCAGCGTCTGGTCATTACACACTACAGACCAGCAGCGTCTGGTCATTACACACTACAGACCAGCAGCGTCTGGTCATTACACACTACAGACCAGCAGTGTCTGGTCATTACACACTACAGACCAGCAGCGTCTGGTCATTACACACTACAGACCAGCAGCGTCTGGTCATTACACACCACAGACCAGCAGCGTCTGGTCATTACACACCACAGACCAGCAGCGTCTGTTGCTCCTCATTACACACCACAGACCAGCACTGTCTGGTCATTACACACTACAGACCAGCAGCGTCTGGTCATTACACACTACAGACCAGCAGCGTCTGGTCATTACACACTACAGACCAGCAGCGTCTGGTCATTACACACTACAGACCAGCAGCGTCTGGTCATTACACACCACAGACCAGCAGCGTCTGGTCATTACACACTACAGACCAGCAGCGTCTGGTCATTACACACTACAGACCAGCAGCGTCTGGTCATTACACACTACAGACCAGCAGCGTCTGGTCATTACACACTACAGACCAGCAGCGTCTGGTCATTACACACTACAGACCAGCAGCGTCTGGTCATTACACACTACAGACCAGCAGCGTCTGGTCATTACACACTACAGACCAGCAGCGTCTGGTCATTACACACTACAGACCAGCAGCATTACACACCACAGACCAGCAGCGTCTGGTCATTACACACTACAGACCAGCAGCGTCTGGTTGCTCCTCATTATACACTACAGACCAGCAGCGTCTGGTCATTACACACCACAGACCAGCAGTGTCTGGTCATTACACACTACAGACCAGCACTGTCTGGTCATTCATTACATACTACAGACCAGCAGCGTCTGGTCATTACACACTACAGACCAGCAGCGTCTGGTCATTACACACTACAGACCAGCAGCGTCTGGTCATTACACACCACAGACCAGCAGCGTCTGGTCATTACACACTACAGACCAGCAGTGTCTGGTCATTACACACTACAGACCAGCAGCGTCTGGTCATTACACACTACAGACCAGCAGCGTCTGGTCATTACACACTACAGACCAGCAGCGTCTGGTCATTACACACTACAGACCAGCAGCGTCTGGTCATTACACACTACAGACCAGCAGCGTCTGGTCATTACACACTACAGACCAGCAGTCATTACACACCACAGACCAGCAGCGTCTGGTCATTACACACTACAGACCAGCAGCGTCTGGTTGTCATTATACACTACAGACCAGCAGCGTCTGGTCATTACACACTACAGACCAGCAGCGTCTGGTTGCTCCTCATTACACACCACAGACCAGCAGCGTCTGGTTGCTCCTCATTACACACACAGACCAGCAGCGTCTGTTGCTCCTCATTACACACCACAGACCAGCAGCGTCTGGCTCCTCATTACACACCACAGACCAGCAGCTTCTGGTTTACACACCACAGACCAGCAGCGTCTGGTCATTACACACTACAGACCAGCAGCGTCTGGTCATTACACACTACAGACCAGCAGCGTCTGGTCATTACACACTACAGACCAGCAGCGTCTGGTCACCACACACACACAGACCAGCAGTCTGGTCATTACACACCACAGACCAGCAGCGTCTGGTCATTACACACTACAGACCAGCAGCGTCTGGCTCCTCATTACACACTACAGACCAGCAGCGTCTGGTCATTACACACTACAGACCAGCAGCGTCTGGTCATTACACACTACAGACCAGCAGCGTCTGTCATTACACACTACAGACCAGCAGCGTCTGGTCATTACACACTACAGACCAGCAGCGTCTGGTCATTACAGACCACACTACAGACCAGCAGCGTCTGGTCATTACACACTACAGACCAGCAGCGTCTGGTCATTACACACTCCAGCAGCGTCTTACACAGACCCAGCGTCTGGTCATTACACACTACAGACCAGCAGCGTCTCTGGTCATTACACACTACAGACCAGCAGCGTCTGGTTGCTCCTCATTACACACTACAGACCAGCAGCGTCTGGTCATTACACACTACAGACCAGCAGCGTCTGGTCATTACACACCACAGACCAGCAGCGTCTGGTCATTACACACTACAGACCAGCAGCGTCTGGTCATTACACACTACAGACCAGCAGCGTCTGGTCATTACATTACACAGACCAGCACAGACCAGCAGCGTCTGGTCATTACACACTACAGACCAGCAGCGTCTGGTCATTACACACTACAGACCAGCAGCGTCTGGTCATTACACACTACAGACCAGCAGCGTCTGGTCATTACACACTACAGACCAGCAGCGTCTGGTCATTACACACTACAGACCAGCAGTCTGGTCATTACACACTACAGACCAGCAGGTCATTACACACTACAGACCAGCAGCGTCTGGTCATTACAGACCAGCACATTACACAGACAGACCAGCAGCGTCTGGTCATTACACACTACAGACAGCAGCGTCAGACCAGCAGCGTCTGGTCATTACACATACAGACCAGCACAGACCAGCAGACCAGTTGTCTGGCGTCTGGTCATTACACACTACAGACCAGCAGCGTCTGGTTGCTCCTCATTACACACTACAGACCAGCAGCGTCTGGTCATTACACACTACAGACCAGCAGCGTCTGGTCATTACACACTACAGACCAGCAGCGTCTGGTCATTACACACTACAGACCAGCAGCGTCTGGTCATTACACACTACAGACCAGCTCTGGTCATTACACACTACAGACCAGCAGCGTCTGGTCATTACACACTACAGACCAGCAGCATCTGGTCATTACACCACAGACCAGCAGCGTCTGGTCATTACACACTACACACCACAGACCAGCAGCGTCTGGTCATTACACACTACAGACCAGCAGCGTCTGGTCATTACACACTACAGACCAGCAGCGTCTGGTCATTACACACCACAGACCAGCAGCGTCTGGTCATTACACACTACAGACCAGCAGCGTCTGGTCATTTGCTCCTCATTATACACTACAGACCAGCAGCGTCTGGTCATTACACACTACAGACCAGAAGCGTCTGGTTGCTCCTCATTACACACCACAGACCAGCAGCGTCTGGTTGCTCCTCATACACACACACAGACCAGCAGCGTCTGGTTGCTCCTCATTACACACCACAGACCAGCAGCGTCTGGGTCATTACACACCACAGACCAGCAGCGTCTGGTTGCTCCTCATTACACACCACAGACCAGCAGCGTCTGGTCATTACACACTACAGACCAGCAGCGTCTGGTCATTACACACTACAGACCAGCAGCGTCTGGTCATTACACACTACAGACCAGCAGCGTCTGGTCATTACACACTACAGACCAGCAGCGTCTGGTCATTACACACTACAGACCAGCAGCGTCTGGTCATTACACACTACAGACCAGCAGCGTCTGGTCATTACACACTACAGACCAGCAGCGTCTGGTCATTACACACCACAGACCAGCAGCGTCTGGTCATTACACACTACAGACCAGCAGCGTCTGGTCATTACACACCACAGACCAGCAGCGTCTGGTCATTACACACTACAGACCAGCAGTGTCTGGTCATTACACACTACAGACCAGCAGCGTCTGGTCATTACACACTACAGACCAGCAGCGTCTGGTCATTACACACTACAGACCAGCAGCGTCTGGTCATTACACACCACAGACCAGCAGCGTCTGGTCATTACACACTACAGACCAGCAGCGTCTGGGCTCCTCATTATACACTACAGACCAGCAGCGTCTGGTCATTACACACTACAGACCAGCAGCGTCTGGTCATTACACACTACAGACCAGCAGCGTCTGGTCATTACACACTACAGACCAGCAGCGTCTGGTCATTACACACTACAGACCAGCAGCGTCTGGTCATTACACACTACAGACCAGCAGCATTACACACCACAGACCAGCAGCGTCTGGTCATTACACACTACAGACCAGCAGCGTCTGGTTGCTCCTCATTATACACTACAGACCAGCAGCGTCTGGTCATTACACACTACAGACCAGAAGCGTCTGGTTGCTCCTCATTACACACCACAGACCAGCAGCGTCTGGTTGCTCCTCATTACACACCACAGACCAGCAGCGTCTGTTTGCTCCTCATTACACACCACAGACCAGCAGCGTCTGGTCATTACACACTACAGACCAGCACTGTCTGGTCATTACACACTACAGACCAGCAGCGTCTGGTCATTACACACTACAGACCAGCAGCGTCTGGTCATTACACACTACAGACCAGCAGCGTCTGGTCATTACACACCACAGACCAGCAGCGTCTGGTCATTACACACTACAGACCAGCAGTGTCTGGTCATTACACACTACAGACCAGCAGCGTCTGGTCATTACACACTACAGACCAGCAGCGTCTGGTCATTACACACCACAGACCAGCAGCGTCTGGTCATTACACACTACAGACCAGCAGCGTCTGGTTGGTCATTACACACACAGACCAGCAGCGTCTGGTCATTACACACTACAGACCAGCAGCGTCTGGTCATTACACACTACAGACCAGCAGCGTCTGGTCATTACACACACACAGACCAGCAGCGTCTGGTCATTTACACTACAGACCAGCAGCGTCTGGTCATTACACACTACAGACCAGCAGCGTCTGGTCATTACACACTACAGACCAGCAGCATTCACACCACAGACCAGCAGCGTCTGGTCATTACACACTACAGACCAGCAGCGTCTGGTTGCTCCTCATTATACACTACAGACCAGCAGCGTCTGGTCATTACACACTACAGACCAGCAGCGTCTGGTTGCTCCTCATTACACACCAGACCAGCAGCGTCTGGTTGCTCCTCATTACACACCACAGACCAGCAGCGTCTGGTCATTACACACTACAGACCAGCACTGTCTGGTCATTACACACTACAGACCAGCAGCGTCTGGTCATTACACACTACAGACCAGCAGCGTCTGGTCATTACACACTACAGACCAGCAGCGTCTGGTCATTACACACTACAGACCAGCAGCTGTCTGGTCATTACACACTACAGACCAGCAGCGTCTGGTCATTACACACTACAGACCAGCAGCGTCTGGTCATTACACACTACAGACCAGCAGCGTCTGGTCATTACACACTACAGACCAGCAGCATTACACACCACAGACCAGCAGCGTCTGGTCATTACACACTACAGACCAGCAGCGTCTGGTTGCTCCTCATTATACACTACAGACCAGCAGCGTCTGGTCATTACACACTACAGACCAGAAGCGTCTGGTTGCTCCTCATTACACACCACTGACCAGCAGCGTCTGGTTGCTCCTCATTACACACCACAGACCAGCAGCGTCTGGTCATTACACACTACAGACCAGCACTGTCTGGTCATTACACACTACAGACCAGCAGCGTCTGGTCATTACACACTACAGACCAGCAGCGTCTGGTCATTACACACTACAGACCAGCAGCGTCTGGTCATTACACACCACAGACCAGCAGCGTCTGGTCATTACACACTACAGACCAGCAGTGTCTGGTCATTACACACTACAGACCAGCAGCGTCTGGTCATTACACACTACAGACCAGCAGCGTCTGGTCATTACACACCACAGACCAGCAGCGTCTGGTCATTACACACTACAGACCAGCAGCGTCTGGTTGCTCCTCATTACACACCACAGACCAGCACTGTCTGGTCATTACACACTACAGACCAGCAGCGTCTGGTCATTACACACTACAGACCAGCAGCGTCTGGTCATTACACACTACAGACCAGCAGCGTCTGGTCATTACACACCACAGACCAGCAGCGTCTGGTCATTACACACCACAGACCAGCAGCGTCTGGTCATTACACACTACAGACCAGCAGTGTCTGGTCATTACACACTACAGACCAGCAGCGTCTGGTCATTACACACTACAGACCAGCAGCGTCTGGTCATTACACACTACAGACCAGCAGCGTCTGGTCATTACACACTACAGACCAGCAGCGTCTGGTCATTACACACTACAGACCAGCAGCGTCTGGTCATTACACACTACAGACCAGCAGCATTACACACCACAGACCAGCAGCGTCTGGTCATTACACACTACAGACCAGCAGCGTCTGGTTGCTCCTCATTATACACTACAGACCAGCAGCGTCTGGTCATTACACACCACAGACCAGCAGTGTCTGGTCATTACACACTACAGACCAGCACTGTCTGGTCATTACATACTACAGACCAGCAGCGTCTGGTCATTACACACTACAGACCAGCAGCGTCTGGTCATTACACACTACAGACCAGCAGCGTCTGGTCATTACACACCACAGACCAGCAGCGTCTGGTCATTACACACTACAGACCAGCAGTGTCTGGTCATTACACACTACAGACCAGCAGCGTCTGGTCATTACACACTACAGACCAGCAGCGTCTGGTCATTACACACTACAGACCAGCAGCGTCTGGTCATTACACACTACAGACCAGCAGCGTCTGGTCATTACACACTACAGACCAGCAGCGTCTGGTCATTACACACTACAGACCAGCAGCATTACACACCACAGACCAGCAGCGTCTGGTCATTACACACTACAGACCAGCAGCGTCTGGTTGCTCCTCATTATATACTACAGACCAGCAGCATCTGGTCATTACACACTACAGACCAGAAGCGTCTGGTTGCTCCTCATTACACACCACAGACCAGCAGCGTCTGGTTGCTCCTCAATACACACCACAGACCAGCAGCGTCTGGTTGCTCCTCATTACACACCACAGACCAGCAGCGTCTGGTTGCTCCTCATTACACACCACAGACCAGCAGCTTCTGGTTGCTCCTCATTACACACCACAGACCAGCAGCGTCTGGTCATTACACACTACAGACCAGCAGCGTCTGGTCATTACACACTACAGACCAGCAGCGTCTGGTCATTACACACTACAGACCAGCAGCGTCTGGTCATTACACACTACAGACCAGCAGCATTACACACCACAGACCAGCAGCGTCTGGTCATTACACACTACAGACCAGCAGCGTCTGGTTGCTCCTCATTATACACTACAGACCAGCAGCGTCTGGTCATTACACACTACAGACCAGAAGCGTCTGGTCATTACACACTACAGACCAGCAGCGTCTGTTCATTACACACTACAGACCAGCAGCGTCTGGTCATTACACACTACAGACCAGCAGCGTCTTGTCATTACACACTACAGACCAGCAGCGTCTGGTCATTACACACTAGAGACCAGCAGCGTCTGGTCATTACACACTACAGACCAGAAGCGTCTGGTTGCTCCTCATTACACACCACAGACCAGCAGCGTCTGGTTGCTCCTCATTACACACCACAGACCATCAGCGTCTGGTTGCTCCTCATTCCACACCACAGACCAGCAGCGTCTGGTTGCTCCTCATTACACACTACAGACCAGCAGCGTCTGGTTGCTCCTCATTACACACCACAGACCAGCAGCGTCTGGTCATTACACACCACAGACCAGCAGCGTCTGGTCATTACACACTACAGACCAGCAGCGTCTGGTCATTACACACTACAGACCAGCAGCGTCTGGTTGCTCCTCATTACACACCACAGACCAGCAGCGTCTGGTCATTACACACTACAGACCAGCACTGTCTGGTCATTACACACTACAGACCAGCAGCGTCTGGTCATTACACACTACAGACCAGCAGCGTCTGGTCATTACACACTACAGACCAGCAGCGTCTGGTCATTACACACTACAGACCAGCAGCGTCTGGTCATTACACACCACAGACCAGCAGCGTCTGGTCATTACACACTACTGACCAGCACTGTCTGGTCATTACACACTACAGACCAGCAGCGTCTGGTCATTACACACTACAGACCAGCAGCGTCTGGTCATTACACACTACAGACCAGCAGCGTCTGGTCATTACACACTACAGACCAGCAGCGTCTGGTCATTACACACTACAGACCAGCAGCGTCTGGTCATTACACACTACATACCAGCAGCGTCTGGTCATTACACACTACAGACCAGCAGCATTACACACCACAGACCAGCAGCGTCTGGTCATTACACACTACAGACCAGCAGCGTCTGGTTGCTCCTCATTATACACTACAGACCAGCAGCGTCTGGTCATTACACACCACAGACCAGCAGTGTCTGGTCAATACACACTACAGACCAGCACTGTCTGGTCATTACATACTACAGACCAGCAGCGTCTGGTCATTACACACTACAGACCAGCAGCGTCTGGTCATTACACACTACAGACCAGCAGCGTCTGGTCATTACACACCACAGACCAGCAGCGTCTGGTCATTACACACTACAGACCAGCAGTGTCTGGTCATTACACACTACAGACCAGCAGCGTCTGGTCATTACACACTACAGACCAGCAGCGTCTGGTCATTACACACTACAGACCAGCAGCGTCTGGTCATTACACACTACAGACCAGCAGCGTCTGGTCATTACACACTACAGACCAGCAGCGTCTGGTCATTACACACTACAGACCAGCAGCATTACACACCACAGACCAGCAGCGTCTGGTCATTACACACTACAGACCAGCAGCGTCTGGTTGCTCCTCATTATACACTACAGACCAGCAGCGTCTGGTCATTACACACTACAGACCAGAAGCGTCTGGTCATTACACACTACAGACCAGCAGCGTCTGGTCATTACACACTACAGACCAGCAGCGTCTGGTCATTACACACTACAGACCAGCAGCGTCTGGTCATTACACACTACAGACCAGCAGCATTACACACCACAGACCAGCAGCGTCTGGTCATTACACACTACAGACCAGCAGCATCTGGTCATTACACACTACAGACCAGCAGCGTCTGGTCATTACACACTACAGACCAGCAGCATTACACACCACAGACCAGCAGCGTCTGGTCATTACACACTACAGACCAGCAGCGTCTGGTTGCTCCTCATTATACACTACAGACCAGCAGCATCTGGTCATTACACACTACAGACCAGAAGCGTCTGGTTGCTCCTCATTACACACCACAGACCAGCAGCGTCTGGTTGCTCCTCAATACACACCACAGACCAGCAGCGTCTGGTTGCTCCTCATTACACACCACAGACCAGCAGCGTCTGGTTGCTCCTCATTACACACCACAGACCAGCAGCTTCTGGTTGCTCCTCATTACACACCACAGACCAGCAGCGTCTGGTCATTACACACTACAGACCAGCAGCGTCTGGTCATTACACACTACAGACCAGCAGCGTCTGGTCATTACACACTACAGACCAGCAGCGTCTGGTCATTACACACTACAGACCAGCAGCGTCTGGTCATTACACACTACAGACCAGCAGCGTCTGGTCATTACACACTACAGACCAGCAGCGTCTGGTCATTACACACTACAGACCAGCAGCGTCTGGTCATTACACACTACAGACCAGCAGCGTCTGGTCATTACACACCACAGACCAGCAGCGTCTGGTCATTACACACTACAGACCAGCAGTGTCTGGTCATTACACACTACAGACCAGCAGCGTCTGGTCATTACACACTACAGACCAGCAGCGTCTGGTCATTACACACTACAGACCAGCAGCGTCTGGTCATTTACACACAGCAGACCAGCAGCATTACACACCACAGACCAGCAGCGTCTGGTCATTACACACTACAGACCAGCAGCGTCTGGTCATTACACACTACAGACCAGCAGCATTACACACCACAGACCAGCAGCGTCTTGTCATTACACACTACAGACCAGCAGCGTCTGGTCATTACACACTACAGACCAGCAGCGTCTGGTCATTACACACTACAGACCAGAAGCGTCTGGTTGCTCCTCATTACACACCACAGACCAGCAGCGTCTGGTTGCTCCTCATTACACACCACAGACCATCTGCGTCTGGTTGCTCCTCATTCCACACCACAGACCAGCAGCGTCTGGTTGCTCCTCATTACACACTACAGACCAGCAGCGTCTGGTTGCTCCTCATTACACACCACAGACCAGCAGCGTCTGGTCATTACACACCACAGACCAGCAGCGTCTGGTCATTACACACTACAGACCAGCAGCGTCTGGTCATTACACACTACAGACCAGCAGCGTCTGGTCATTACACACCACAGACCAGCAGCGTCTGGTCATTACACACTACATACCAGCAGCGTCTGGTCATTACACACTACAGACCAGCAGCGTCTGGTCATTACACACTACAGGCCAGCAGCGTCTGGTCATTACACACTACAGACCAGCAGCGTCTGGTCATTACACACTACAGACCAGCAGCATTACACACCACAGACCAGCAGCGTCTGGTCATTACACACTACAGACCAGCAGCATCTGGTTGCTCCTCATTATACACTACAGACCAGCAGCGTCTGGTCATTACACACTACAGACCAGAAGCGTCTGGTCATTACACTCTACAGACCAGCAGCGTCTGGTCATTACACACTACAGACCAGCAGCGTCTGGTTGCTCCTCATTATACACTACAGACCAGCAGCGTCTGGTCATTACACACTACAGACCAGCAGCGTCTGGTCATTACACACTACAGACCAGCAGCGTCTGGTCATTACACACTACAGACCAGCAGCATTACACACCACAGACAGCAGCGTCTGGTCATTACACACTACAGACCAGCAGCGTCTGGTCATTACACACTACAGACCAGCAGCGTCTGGTCATTACACACTACAGACCAGCAGCGTCTGGTCATTACACACTACAGACCAGCAGCGTCTGGTCATTACACACTACAGACCAGCAGCATTACACACCACAGACCAGCAGCGTCTGGTCATTACACACTACAGACCAGCAGCGTCTGGTTGCTCCTCATTATACACTACAGACCAGCAGCATCTGGTCATTACACACTACAGACCAGAAGCGTCTGGTTGCTCCTCATTACACACCACAGACCAGCAGCGTCTGGTTGCTCCTCAATACACACCACAGACCAGCAGCGTCTGGTTGCTCCTCATTACACACCACAGACCAGCAGCGTCTGGTTGCTCCTCATTACACACCACAGACCAGCAGCTTCTGGTTGCTCCTCATTACACACCACAGACCAGCAGCGTCTGGTCATTACACACTACAGACCAGCAGCGTCTGGTCATTACACACTACAGACCAGCAGCGTCTGGTCATTACACACTACAGACCAGCAGCGTCTGGTCATTACACACTACAGACCAGCAGCGTCTGGTCATTACACACTACAGACCAGCAGCGTCTGGTCATTACACACTACAGACCAGCAGCGTCTGGTCATTACACACTACAGACCAGCAGCGTCTGGTCATTACACACTACAGACAAGCAGCGTCTGGTCATTACACACCACAGACCAGCAGCGTATGGTCATTACACACTACAGACCAGCAGTGTCTGGTCATTACACACTACAGACCAGCAGCGTCTGGTCATTACACACTACAGACCAGCAGCGTCTGGTCATTACACACTACAGACCAGCAGCGTCTGGTCATTACACACTACAGACCAGCAGCGTCTGGTCATTACACACTACAGACGAGCAGCGTCTGGTCATTACACACTACAGACCAGCAGCGTCTGGTCATTACACACTACAGACCAGCAGCATTACACACCACAGACCAGCAGCGTCTGGTCATTACACACTACAGACCAGCAGCGTCTGGTTGCTCCTCATTATACACTACAGACCAGCAGCATCTGGTCATTACACACTACAGACCAGAAGCGTCTGGTTGCTCCTCATTACACACCACAGACCAGCAGCGTCTGGTTGCTCCTCAATACACACCACAGACCAGCAGCGTCTGGTTGCTCCTCATTACACACCACAGACCAGCAGCGTCTGGTTGCTCCTCATTACACACCACAGACCAGCAGCTTCTGGTTGCTCCTCATTACACACCACAGACCAGCAGCGTCTGGTCATTACACACTACAGACCAGCAGCGTCTGGTCATTACACACTACAGACCAGCAGCGTCTGGTCATTACACACTACAGACCAGCAGCGTCTGGTCATTACACACTACAGACCAGCAGCGTCTGGTCATTACACACTACAGACCAGCAGCGTCTGGTCATTACACACTACAGACAAGCAGCGTCTGGTCATTACACACCACAGACCAGCAGCGTCTGGTCATTACACACTACAGACCAGCAGTGTCTGGTCATTACACACTACAGACCAGCAGCGTCTGGTCATTACACACTACAGACCAGCAGCGTCTGGTCATTACACACTACAGACCAGCAGCGTCTGGTCATTACACACTACAGACCAGCAGCGTCTGGTCATTACACACTACAGACCAGCAGCGTCTGGTCATTACACACTACAGACCAGCAGCATTACACACCACAGACCAGCAGCGTCTGGTCATTACACACTACAGACCAGCAGCGTCTGGTTGCTCCTCATTATACACTACAGACCAGCAGCGTCTGGTCATTACACACTACAGACCAGCAGCGTCTGGTCATTACACACTACAGACCAGCAGCGTCTGTTCATTACACACTACAGACCAGCAGCGTCTGGTCATTACACACTAGAGACCAGCAGCGTCTGGTCATTACACACTACAGACCAGCAGCATTACACAACACAGACCAGCAGCGTCTGGTCATTACACACTACAGACCAGAAGCGTCTGGTAGCTCCTCATTACACACCACAGACCAGCAGCGTCTGGTTGCTCCTCATTACACACCACAGACCATCTGCGTCTGGTTGCTCCTCATTCCACACCACAGACCAGCAGCGTCTGGTTGCTCCTCATTACACACCACAGACCAGCAGCGTCTGGTTGCTCCTCATTACACACCACAGACCAGCAGCGTCTGGTCATTACACACCACAGACCAGCAGCGTCTGGTCATTACACACTACAGACCAGCAGCGTCTGGTCATTACACACTACAGACCAGCAGCGTCTGGTCATTACACACCACAGACCAGCAGCGTCTGGTCATTACACACTACAGACCAGCAGCGTCTGGTCATTACACACTACAGACCAGCAGCGTCTGGTCATTACACACTACAGACCAGCAGCATTACACACCACAGACCAGCAGCGTCTGGTCATTACACACTACAGACCAGCAGCGTCTGGTTGCTCCTCATTATACACTACAGACCAGCAGCGTCTGGTTATTACACACTACAGACCAGCAGCGTCTGGTCATTACACACTACAGACCAGCAGCGTCTGGTCATTACACACTACAGACCAGCAGCATTACACACCACAGACCAGCAGCGTCTGGTCATTACACACTACAGACCAGCAGCATCTGGTCATTACACACTACAGACCAGCAGCGTCTGGTCATTACACACTACAGACCAGTATCATTACACACCACAGACCAGCAGCGTCTGGTCATTACACACTACAGACCAGCAGCGTCTGGTTGCTCCTCATTATACACTACAGACCAGCAGCATCTGGTCATTACACACTACAGACCAGAAGCGTCTGGTTGCTCCTCATTACACCACAGACCAGCAGCGTCTGGTTGCTCCTCATTACACACCACAGACCAGCAGCGTCTGGTTGCTCCTCATTACACACCACAGACCAGCAGCGTCTGGTGCTCCTCATTACACACCACAGACCAGCAGCGTCTGGTCATTACACACTACAGACCAGCAGTGTCTGGTCATTACACACTACAGACCAGCAGCGTCTGGTTGCTCCTCATTACACACCACAGACCAGCAGCGTCTGGTCATTACACACTACAGACCAGCACTGTCTGGTCATTACACACTACAGACCAGCAGCGTCTGGTCATTACACACTACAGACCAGCAGCGTCTGGTCATTACACACTACAGACCAGCAGCGTCTGGTCATTACACACCACAGACCAGCAGCGTCTGGTCATTACACACTACAGACCAGCACTGTCTGGTCATTACACACTACAGACCAGCAGCGTCTGGTCATTACACACTACAGACCAGCAGCGTCTGGTCATTACACACTACAGACCAGCAGCGTCTGGTCATTACACACTACAGACCAGCAGCGTCTGGTCATTACACACTACAGACCAGCAGCGTCTGGTCATTACACACTACAGACCAGCAGCGTCTGGTCATTACACACTACAGACCAGCAGCGTCTGGTCATTACACACTACAGACCAGCAGCATTACACACCACAGACCAGCAGCGTCTGGTCATTACACACTACAGACCAGCAGCGTCTGGTTGCTCCTCATTATACACTACAGACCAGCAGCGTCTGGTCATTACACACCACAGACCAGCAGTGTCTGGTCATTACACACTACAGACCAGCACTGTCTGGTCATTACATACTACAGACCAGCAGCGTCTGGTCATTACACACTACAGACCAGCACTGTCTGGTCATTACACACTACAGACCAGCAGCGTCTGGTCATTACACACTACAGACCAGCAGCGTCTGGTCATTACACACTACAGACCAGCAGCGTCTGGTCATTACACACCACAGACCAGCAGCGTCTGGTCATTACACACTACAGACCAGCAGTGTCTGGTCATTACACACTACAGACCAGCAGCGTCTGGTCATTACACACTACAGACCAGCAGCGTCTGGTCATTACACACTACAGACCAGCAGCGTCTGGTCATTACACACTACAGACCAGCAGCGTCTGGTCATTACACACTACAGACCAGCAGCGTCTGGTCATTACACACTACAGACCAGCAGCGTCTGGTCATTACACACTACAGACCAGCAGCGTCTGGTCATTACACACTACAGACCAGCAGCATTACACACCACAGACCAGCAGCGTCTGGTCATTACACACTACAGACCAGCAGCGTCTGGTTGCTCCTCATTATACACTACAGACCAGCAGCGTCTGGTCATTACACACCACAGACCAGCAGTGTCTGGTCAATACACACTACAGACCAGCACTGTCTGGTCATTACATACTACAGACCAGCAGCGTCTGGTCATTACACACTACAGACCAGCAGCGTCTGGTCATTACACACTACAGACCAGCAGCGTCTGGTCATTACACACCACAGACCAGCAGCGTCTGGTCATTACACACTACAGACCAGCAGTGTCTGGTCATTACACACTACAGACCAGCAGCGTCTGGTCATTACACACTACAGACCAGCAGCGTCTGGTCATTACACACTACAGATGAGCAGCGTCTGGTCATTACACACTACAGACCAGCAGCGTCTGGTCATTACACACTACAGACCAGCAGCGTCTGGTCATTACACACTACAGACCAGCAGCATTACACACCACAGACCAGCAGCGTCTGGTCATTACACACTACAGACCAGCAGCATCTGGTCATTACACACTACAGACCAGCAGCGTCTGGTCATTACACACTACAGACCAGCAGCATTACACACCACAGACCAGCAGCGTCTGGTCATTACACACTACAGACCAGCAGCGTCTGGTTGCTCCTCATTATACACTACAGACCAGCAGCATCTGGTCATTACACACTACAGACCAGAAGCGTCTGGTTGCTCCTCATTACACACCACAGACCAGCAGCGTCTGGTTGCTCCTCAATACACACCACAGACCAGCAGCGTCTGGTTGCTCCTCATTACACACCACAGACCAGCAGCGTCTGGTTGCTCCTCATTACACACCACAGACCAGCAGCGTCTGGTCATTACACACTACAGACCAGCAGCGTCTGGTCATTACACACTACAGACCAGCAGCGTCTGGTCATTACACACTACAGACCAGCAGCGTCTGGTCATTACACACTACAGACCAGCAGCGTCTGGTCATTACACACTACAGACCAGCAGCGTCTGGTCATTACACACTACAGACAAGCAGCGTCTGGTCATTACACACCACAGACCAGCAGCGTCTGGTCATTACACACTACAGACCAGCAGTGTCTGGTCATTACACACTACAGACCAGCAGCGTCTGGTCATTACACACACAGACCAGCAGCGTCTGGTCATTACACACTACAGACCAGCAGCGTCTGGTTGCTCCTCATTACACACCACAGACCAGCAGCGTCTGGTCATTACACACTACAGACCAGCACTGTCTGGTCATTACACACTACAGACCAGCAGCGTCTGGTCATTACACACCACAGACCAGCAGCGTCTGGTCATTACACACTACAGACCAGCACTGTCTGGTCATTACACACCACAGACCAGCAGCGTCTGGTCATTACACACTACAGACCAGCAGCGTCTGGTCATTACACACTACAGACCAGCAGCGTCTGGTCATTACACACTACAGACCAGCAGCGTCTGGTCATTACACACTACAGACCAGCAGCGTCTGGTCATTACACACCACAGACCAGCAGCGTCTGGTCATTACACACTACAGACCAGCAGCGTCTGGTCATTACACACTACAGACCAGCAGCATTACACACCACAGACCAGCAGCGTCTGGTTGCTCCTCATTATATACTACAGACCAGCAGCATCTGGTCATTACACACTACAGACCAGAAGCGTCTGGTTGCTCCTCATTACACACCACAGACCAGCAGCGTCTGGTTGCTCCTCAATACACACCACAGACCAGCAGCGTCTGGTTGCTCCTCATTACACACCACAGACCAGCAGCGTCTGGTTGCTCCTCATTACACACCACAGACCAGCAGCTTCTGGTTGCTCCTCATTACACACCACAGACCAGCAGCGTCTGGTCATTACACACTACAGACCAGCAGCGTCTGGTCATTACACACTACAGACCAGCAGCGTCTGGTCATTACACACTACAGACCAGCAGCGTCTGGTCATTACACACTACAGACCAGCAGCGTCTGGTCATTACACACTACAGACCAGCAGCGTCTGGTCATTACACACTACAGACCAGCAGCGTCTGGTCATTACACACTACAGACAAGCAGCGTCTGGTCATTACACACCACAGACCAGCAGCGTCTGGTCATTACACACTACAGACCAGCAGTGTCTGGTCATTACACACTACAGACCAGCAGCGTCTGGTCATTACACACTACAGACCAGCAGCGTCTGGTCATTACACACTACAGACCAGCAGCGTCTGGTCATTACACACTACAGACCAGCAGCGTCTGGTCATTACACACTACAGACCAGCAGCGTCTGTTCATTACACACTACAGACCAGCAGCGTCTGGTCATTACACACTACAGACCAGCAGCGTCTTGTCATTACACACTACAGACCAGCAGCGTCTGGTCATTACACACTAGAGACCAGCAGCGTCTGGTCATTACACACTACAGACCAGAAGCGTCTGGTTGCTCCATTACACACCACAGACCAGCAGCGTCTGGTTGCTCCTCATTACACACCACAGACCATCTGCGTCTGGTTGCTCCTCATTCCACACCACAGACCAGCAGCGTCTGGTTGCTCCTCATTACACACTACAGACCAGCAGCGTCTGGTTGCTCCTCATTACACACCACAAACCAGCAGCGTCTGGTCATTACACACCACAGACCAGCAGCGTCTGGTCATTACACACTACAGACCAGCAGCGTCTGGTCATTACACACTACAGACCAGCAGCGTCTGGTCATTACACACTACAGACCAGCAGCGTCTGGTCATTACACACCACAGACCAGCAGCGTCTGGTCATTACACACTACAGACCAGCAGTGTCTGGTCATTACACACTACAGACCAGCAGCGTCTGGTCATTACACACTACAGACCAGCAGCGTCTGGTTGCTCCTCATTATACACTACAGACCAGCAGCGTCTGGTCATTACACACCACAGACCAGCAGTGTCTGGTCATTACACACTACAGACCAGCACTGTCTGGTCATTACATACTACAGACCAGCAGCGTCTGGTCATTACACACTACAGACCAGCAGCGTCTGGTCATTACACACTACAGACCAGCAGCGTCTGGTCATTACACACCACAGACCAGCAGCGTCTGGTCATTACACACTACAGACCAGCAGTGTCTGGTCATTACACACTACAGACCAGCAGCGTCTGGTCATTACACACTACAGACCAGCAGCGTCTGGTCATTACACACTACAGACAGCAGCGTCTGGTCATTACACACTACAGACCAGCAGCGTCTGGTCATTACACACTACAGACCAGCAGCGTCTGGTCATTACACACTACAGACCAGCAGCATTACACACCACAGACCAGCAGCGTCTGGTTGCTCCTCATTATATACTACAGACCAGCAGCATCTGGTCATTACACACTACAGACCAGAAGCGTCTGGTTGCTCCTCATTACACACCACAGACCAGCAGCGTCTGGTTGCTCCTCAATACACACCACAGACCAGCAGCGTCTGGTTGCTCCTCATTACACACCACAGACCAGCAGCGTCTGGTTGCTCCTCATTACACACCACAGACCAGCAGCTTCTGGTTGCTCCTCATTACACACCACAGACCAGCAGCGTCTGGTCATTACACACTACAGACCAGCAGCGTCTGGTCATTACACACTACAGACCAGCAGCGTCTGGTCACACACTACAGACCAGCAGCGTCTGGTCATTACACACTACAGACCAGCAGCGTCTGGTCATTACACACTACAGACCAGCAGCGTCTGGTCATTACACACTACAGACCAGCAGCGTCTGGTCATTACACACTACAGACCAGCAGCGTCTGGTCATTACACACTACAGACAAGCAGCGTCTGGTCATTACACACCACAGACCAGCAGCGTCTGGTCATTACACACTACAGACCAGCAGTGTCTGGTCATTACACACTACAGACCAGCAGCGTCTGGTCATTACACACTACAGACCAGCAGCGTCTGGTCATTACACACTACAGACCAGCAGCGTCTGGTCATTACACACTACAGACCAGAAGCGTCTGGTCATTACACACTACAGACCAGCAGCGTCTGTTCATTACACACTACAGACCAGCAGCGTCTGGTCATTACACACTACAGACCAGCAGCGTCTGGTCATTACACACTAGAGACCAGCAGCGTCTGGTCATTACACACTACAGACCAGAAGCGTCTGGTTGCTCCTCGTTACACACCACAGACCAGCAGCGTCTGGTTGCTCCTCATTACACACCACAGACCATCTGCGTCTGGTTGCTCCTCATTCCACACCACAGACCAGCAGCGTCTGGTTGCTCCTCATTACACACTACAGACCAGCAGCGTCTGGTTGCTCCTCATTACACACCACAGACCAGCAGCGTCTGGTCATTACACACCACAGACCAGCAGCGTCTGGTCATTACACACTACAGACCAGCAGCGTCTGGTCATTACACACTACAGACCAGCAGCGTCTGGTTGCTCCTCATTACACACCACAGACCAGCAGCGTCTGGTCATTACACACTACAGACCAGCAGCGTCTGGTTGCTCCTCATTACACACTACAGACCAGCAGCGTCTGGTTGCTCCTCATTACACACCACAGACCAGCAGCGTCTGGTCATTACACACCACAGACCAGCAGCGTCTGGTCATTACACACTACAGACCAGCAGCGTCTGGTCATTACACACTACAGACCAGCAGCGTCTGGTTGCTCCTCATTACACACCACAGACCAGCAGCGTCTGGTCATTACACACTACAGACCAGCACTGTCTGGTCATTACACACTACAGACCAGCAGCGTCTGGTCATTACACACTACAGACCAGCAGCGTCTGGTCATTACACACTACAGACCAGCAGCGTCTGGTCATTACACACTACAGACCAGCAGCGTCTGGTCATTACACACTACAGACCAGCAGCGTCTGGTCATTACACACTACAGACCAGCAGCGTCTGGTCATTACACACTACAGACCAGCAGCGTCTTGTCATTACACACTACAGACCAGCAGCGTCTGGTCATTACACACTAGAGACCAGCAGCGTCTGGTCATTACACACTACAGACCAGAAGCGTCTGGTTGCTCCTCATTACACACCACAGACCAGCAGCGTCTGGTTGCTTCTCATTACAGACCACAGACCAACAGTGTCTGGTTGCTCCTCATTCCACACCACAGACCAGCAGCGTCTGGTTGCTCCTCATTACACACCACAGACCAGCAGCGACTGGTTGCTCCTCATTACACACTACAGACCAGCAGCGTCTGGTCATTACACACTACAGACCAGCAGCATCTGGTCATTACACACTACAGACCAGCAGCGTCTGGTCATTACACACTACAGACCAGCAGCGTCTGGTTGCTCCTCATTACACACCACAGACCAGCAGCGTCTGGTCATTACACACTACAGACCAGCACTGTCTGGTCATTACACACTACAGACCAGCAGCGTCTGGTCATTACACACTACAGACCAGCAGCGTCTGGTCATTACACACTACAGACCAGCAGCGTCTGGTCATTACACACTACAGACCAGCAGCGTCTGGTCATTACACACCACAGACCAGCAGCGTCTGGTCATTACACACTACAGACCAGCAGCGTCTGGTCATTACACACTACAGACCAGCAGCGTCTGGTCATTACACACTACAGACCAGCAGCGTCTGGTCATTACACACTACAGACCAGCAGCGTCTGGTCATTACACACTACAGACCAGCAGCGTCTGGTCATTACACACTACAGACCAGCAGCGTCTGGTCATTACACACTACAGACCAGCAGCATTACACACCACAGACCAGCAGCGTCTGGTCATTACACACTACAGACCAGCAGCGTCTGGTTGCTCCTCATTATACACTACAGACCAGCAGCGTCTGGTCATTACACACCACAGACCAGCAGTGTCTGGTCATTACACACTACAGACCAGCACTGTCTGGTCATTACATACTACAGACCAGCAGCGTCTGGTCATTACACACCACAGACCAGCAGCGTCTGGTCATTACACACTACAGACCAGCAGTGTCTGGTCATTACACACTACAGACCAGCAGCGTCTGGTCATTACACACTACAGACCAGCAGCGTCTGGTCATTACACACTACAGACGAGCAGCGTCTGGTCATTACACACTACAGAGCAGCAGCGTCTGGTCATTACACACTACAGACCAGCAGCGTCTGGTCATTACACACTACAGACCAGCAGCATTACACACCACAGACCAGCAGCGTCTGGTCATTACACACTACAGACCAGCAGCGTCTGGTTGCTCCTCATTATACACTACAGACCAGCAGCGTCTGGTCATTACACACTACAGACCAGAAGCGTCTGGTCATTACACACTACAGACCAGCAGCGTCTGGTCATTACACACTACAGACCAGCAGCGTCTGGTCATTACACACTACAGACCAGCAGCGTCTGGTCATTACACACTACAGACCAGCAGCATTACACACCACAGACCAGCAGCGTCTGGTCATTACACACTACAGACCAGCAGCATCTGGTCATTACACACTACAGACCAGCAGCGTCTGGTCATTACACACTACAGACCAGCAGCATTACACACCACAGACCAGCAGCGTCTGGTCATTACACACTACAGACCAGCAGCGTCTGGTTGCTCCTCATTATACACTACAGACCAGCAGCATCTGGTCATTACACACTACAGACCAGAAGCGTCTGGTTGCTCCTCATTACACACCACAGACCAGCAGCGTCTGGTTGCTCCTCAATACACACCACAGACCAGCAGCGTCTGGTTGCTCCTCATTACACACCACAGACCAGCAGCGTCTGGTTGTCATTACACACCACAGACCAGCAGCGTCTGGGTCATTACACACCACAGACCAGCAGCGTCTGGTCATTACACACTACAGACCAGCAGCGTCTGGTCATTACACACCACAGACCAGCAGCGTCTGGTCATTACACACTACAGACCAGCAGCGTCTGGTCATTACACACTACAGACCAGCAGCGTCTGGTCATTACACACTACAGACCAGCAGCGTCTGGTCATTACACACTACAGACCAGCAGCGTCTGGTCATTACACACTACAGACCAGCAGCGTCTGGTCATTACACACTACAGACCAGCAGCGTCTGGTCATTACACACCACAGACCAGCAGCGTCTGGTCATTACACACTACAGACCAGCAGCGTCTGGTCATTACACACTACAGACCAGCAGCGTCTGGTCATTACACACTACAGACCAGCAGCGTCTGGTCATTACACACTACAGACCAGCAGCGTCTGGTCATTACACACTACAGACCAGCAGCATTACACACCACAGACCAGCAGCGTCTGGTCATTACACACTACAGACCAGCAGCGTCTGGTTGCTCCTCATTATACACTACAGACCAGCAGCGTCTGGTCATTACACACTACAGACCAGAAGCGTCTGGTCATTACACACTACAGACCAGCAGCGTCTGTTCATTACACACTACAGACCAGCAGCGTCTGGTCATTACACACTACAGACCAGCAGCGTCTTGTCATTACACACTACAGACCAGCAGCGTCTGGTCATTACACACTAGAGACCAGCAGCGTCTGGTCATTACACACTACAGACCAGCAGCGTCTGCTCCTCATTACACACCACAGACCAGCAGCGTCTGGTTGCTCCTCATTACACACCACAGACCATCTGCGTCTGGTTGCTCCTCATTCCACACCACAGACCAGCAGCGTCTGGTTGCTCCTCATTACACACCACAGACCAGCAGCGTCTGGTTGCTCCTCATTACACACCACAGACCAGCAGCGTCTGGTCATTACACACCACAGACCAGCAGCGTCTGGTCATTACACACTACAGACCAGCAGCGTCTGGTCATTACACACTACATACCAGCAGCGTCTGGTCATTACACACTACAGACCAGCAGCGTCTGGTCATTACACACTACATACCAGCAGCGTCTGGTCATTACACACTACAGACCAGCAGCGTCTGGTCATTACACACTACAGACCAGCAGCGTCTGGTCATTACACACTACAGACCAGCAGCGTCTGGTCATTACACACTACAGACCAGCAGCATTACACACCACAGACCAGCAGCGTCTGGTCATTACACACTACAGACCAGCAGCATCTGGTTGCTCCTCATTATACACTACAGACCAGCAGCGTCTGGTCATTACACACTACAGACCAGCAGCGTCTGGTCATTACACTCTACAGACCAGCAGCGTCTGGTCATTACACACTACAGACCAGCAGCGTCTGGCTCCTCATTATACACTACAGACCAGCAGCGTCTGGTCATTACACACTACAGACCAGCAGCGTCTGGTCATTACACACTACAGACCAGCAGCGTCTGGTCATTACACACTACAGACCAGCAGCGTCTGGTCATTACACACTACAGACCAGCAGCGTCTGGTCATTACACACCACAGACCAGCAGCGTCTGGTCATTACACACTACAGACCAGCAGCGTCTGGTCATTACACACTACAGACCAGCAGCGTCTGGTCATTACACACTACAGACCAGCAGCGTCTGGTCATTACACACTACAGACCAGCAGCGTCTGGTCATTACACACCTACAGACCAGCAGCATTACACACCACAGACCAGCAGCGTCTGGTCATTACACACTACAGACCAGCAGCATCTGGTTGCTCCTCATTATACACTACAGACCAGCAGCGTCTGGTCATTACACACTACAGACCAGCAGCGTCTGGTCATTACACACTACAGACCAGCAGCGTCTGGTCATTACACACTACAGACCAGCAGCGTCTGGTTGCTCCTCATTATACACTACAGACCAGCAGCGTCTGGTCATTACACACTACAGACCAGCAGCGTCTGGTCATTACACACTACAGACCAGCAGCGTCTGGTCATTACACACTACAGACCAGCAGCGTCTGGTCATTACACACTACAGACCAGCAGCGTCTGGTCATTACACACTACAGACCAGCAGCGTCTGGTCATTACACACTACAGACCAGCAGCGTCTGGTCATTACACACTACAGACCAGCAGCATTACACACCACAGACAGCAGCGTCTGGTCATTACACACTACAGACCAGCAGCGTCTGGTCATTACACACTACAGACCAGCAGCGTCTGGTCATTACACACTACAGACCAGCAGCGTCTGGTCATTACACACTACAGACCAGCAGCGTCTGGTCATTACACACTACAGACCAGCAGCATTACACACCACAGACCAGCAGCGTCTGGTCATTACACACTACAGACCAGCAGCGTCTGGTTGCTCCTCATTATACACTACAGACCAGCAGCATCTGGTCATTACACACTACAGACCAGAAGCGTCTGGTTGCTCCTCATTACACACCACAGACCAGCAGCGTCTGGTTGCTCCTCATTACACACCACAGACCAGCAGCGTCTGGTTGCTCCTCATTACACACCACAGACCAGCAGCGTCTGGTTGCTCCTCATTACACACCACAGACCAGCAGCTTCTGGTTGCTCCTCATTACACACCACAGACCAGCAGCGTCTGGTCATTACACACTACAGACCAGCAGCGTCTGGTCATTACACACTACAGACCAGCAGCGTCTGGTCATTACACACTACAGACCAGCAGCGTCTGGTCATTACACACTACAGACCAGCAGCGTCTGGTCATTACACACTACAGACCAGCAGCGTCTGGTCACTACACACTACAGACCAGCAGCGTCTGGTCATTACACACTACAGACCAGCAGCGTCTGGTCATTACACACTACAGACCAGCAGCGTCTGGTCATTACACACCACAGACCAGCAGCGTCTGGTCATTACACACTACAGACCAGCAGTGTCTGGTCATTACACACTACAGACCAGCAGCGTCTGGTCATTACACACTACAGACCAGCAGCGTCTGGTCATTACACACTACAGACCAGCAGCGTCTGGTCATTACACACTACAGACCAGCAGCATTACACACCACAGACCAGCAGCGTCTGGTCATTACACACTACAGACCAGCAGCGTCTGGTTGCTCCTCATTATACACTACAGACCAGCAGCGTCTGGTCATTACACACTACAGACCAGAAGCGTCTGGTCATTACACACTACAGACCAGCAGCGTCTGTTCATTACACACTACAGACCAGCAGCGTCTGGTCATTACACACTACAGACCAGCAGCGTCTTGTCATTACACACTACAGACCAGCAGCGTCTGGTCATTACACACTACAGACTAGCAGCGTCTGGTTGCTCCTCATTACAGACCACAGACCAGCAGCGTCTGGTTGCTCATTACACACCACAGGCCAGCAGCGTCTGGTTGCTTCTCATTACAGACCACAGACCAACAGTGTCTGGTTGCTCCTCATTCCACACCACAGACCAGCAGCGTCTGGTTGCTCCTCATTACACACCACAGACCAGCAGCGACTGGTTGCTCCTCATTACACACTACAGACCAGCAGCGTCTGGTCATTACACACTACAGACCAGCAGCGTCTGGTCATTACACACTACAGACCAGCAGCGTCTGGTCATTACACACTACAGACCAGCAGCGTCTGGTCATTACACACCACAGACCAGCAGCGTCTGGTCATTACACACTACATACCAGCAGCGTCTGGTCATTACACACTACAGACCAGCAGCGTCTGGTCATTACACACTACAGACCAGCAGTGTCTGGTCATTACACACTACAGACCAGCAGCGTCTGGTCATTACACACTACAGACCAGCAGCATTACACACCACAGACCAGCAGCGTCTGGTCATTACACACTACAGACCAGCAGCGTCTGGTTGCTCCTCATTATACACTACAGACCAGCAGCGTCTGGTCATTACACACTACAGACCAGAAGCGTCTGGTCATTACACTCTACAGACCAGCAGCGTCTGGTCATTACACACTACAGACCAGCAGCGTCTGGTTGCTCCTCATTATACACTACAGACCAGCAGCGTCTGGTCATTACACACTACAGACCAGCAGCGTCTGGTCATTACACACTACAGACCAGCAGCGTCTGGTCATTACACACTACAGACCAGCAGCGTCTGGTCATTACACACTACAGACCAGCAGCATTACACACCACAGACAGCAGCGTCTGGTCATTACACACTACAGACCAGCAGCGTCTGGTCATTACACACTACAGACCAGCAGTGTCTGGTCATTACACACTACAGACCAGCAGCGTCTGGTCATTACACACTACAGACCAGCAGCGTCTGGTCATTACACACTACAGACCAGCAGCGTCTGGTCATTACACACTACAGACCAGCAGCATTACACACCACAGACCAGCAGCGTCTGGTCATTACACACTACAGACCAGCAGCGTCTGGTTGCTCCTCATTATACACTACAGACCAGCAGCGTCTGGTCATTACACACTACAGACCAGCAGCGTCTGGTCATTACACACCATAGACCAGCAGTGTCTGGTCATTACACACTACAGACCAGCAGCGTCTGGTCATTACACACTACAGACCAGCAGCGTCTGGTCATTACACACTACAGACCAGCAGCATTACACACCACAGACCAGCAGCGTCTGGTCATTACACACTACAGACCAGCAGCATCTGGTCATTACACACTACAGACCAGCAGCGTCTGGTCATTACACACTACAGACCAGCAGCATTGGTCACACCACAGACCAGCAGCGTCTGGTCATTACACACTACAGACCAGCAGCTTCTGGTTGCTCCTCATTACACACCACAGACCAGCAGCGTCTGGTCATTACACACCACAGACCAGCAGCGTCTGGTCATTACACACTACAGACCAGCAGCGTCTGGTTGCTCCTCATTATACACTACAGACCAGCAGCATCTGGTCATTACACACTACAGACCAGCAGCGTCTGGTTGCTCCTCATTACACACCACAGACCAGCAGCGTCTGGTTGCTCCTCATTACACACCACAGACCAGCAGCGTCTGGTTGCTCCTCATTACACACCACAGACCAGCAGCGTCTGGTTGCTCCTCATTACACACCACAGACCAGCAGCTTCTGGTTGCTCCTCATTACACACCACAGACCAGCAGCGTCTGGTCATTACACACTACAGACCAGCAGCGTCTGGTCATTACACACTACAGACCAGCAGCGTCTGGTCATTACACACTACAGACCAGCAGCGTCTGGTCATTACACACTACAGACCAGCAGCGTCTGGTCATTACACACTACAGACCAGCAGCGTCTGGTCATTACACACTACAGACAGCAGCGTCTGGTCATTACACACCACAGACCAGCAGCGTCTGGTCATTACACACTACAGACCAGCAGTGTCTGGTCATTACACACTACAGACCAGCAGCGTCTGGTCATTACACACTACAGACCAGCAGCGTCTGGTCATTACACACTACAGACCAGCAGCGTCTGGTCATTACACACTACAGACCAGCAGCGTCTGGTCATTACACACTACAGACCAGCAGCGTCTGGTCATTACACACTACAGACCAGCAGCATTACACACCACAGACCAGCAACGCTGGTCATTACACACTACAGACCAGCAGCGTCTGGTTGCTCCTCATTATACACTACAGACCAGCAGCGTCTGGTCATTACACACTACAGACCAGCAGCGTCTGGTCATTACACACTACAGACCAGCAGCATTACACACCACAGACCAGCAGCGTCTGGTCATTACACACTACAGACCAGCAGCGTCTGGTCATTACACACTACAGACCAGCAGCGTCTGGTCATTACACACTACAGACCAGCAGCCTCTGGTCATTACACACTACAGACCAGCAGCGTCTGGTTGCTCCTCATTACACACCACAGACCAGCAGCGTCTGGTTGCTCCTCATTACACACCACAGACCATCAGCGTCTGGTTGCTCCTCATTCCACACCACAGACCAGCAGCGTCTGGTTGCTCCTCATTACACACTACAGACCAGCAGCGTCTGTTGCTCCTCATTACACACCACAGACCAGCAGCGTCTGGTCATTACACACCACAGACCAGCAGCGTCTGGTCATTACACACTACAGACCAGCAGCGTCTGGTCATTACACACTACAGACCAGCAGCGTCTGGTCATTACACACCACAGACCAGCAGCGTCTGGTCATTACACACTACAGACCAGCAGCGTCTGGTCATTACACACTACAGACCAGCAGCGTCTAATCATTACACACTACAGACCAGTAGCGTCTGGTCATTACACACTACAGACCAGCAGCGTCTGGTCATTACACACTACAGACCAGCAGCATTACACACCACAGACCAGCAGCGTCTGGTCATTACACACTACAGACCAGCAGCGTCTGGTTGCTCCTCATTATACACTACAGACCAGCAGCGTCTGGTCATTACACACTACAGACCAGCAGCGTCTGGTCATTACACACTACAGACCAGCAGCGTCTGGTCATTACACACTACAGACCAGCAGTCATTACACACCACAGACCAGCAGTCTGGTCATTACACACTACAGACCAGCAGCATCTGGTCATTACACACTACAGACCAGCAGCGTCTGGTCATTACACACTACAGACCAGCAGCATTACACACCACAGACCAGCAGCGTCGTCTGGTCATTACACACTACAGACCAGCAGCGTCTGGTTGCTCCTCATTATACACTACAGACCAGCAGCATCTGGTCATTACACACTACAGACCAGAAGCGTCTGGTTGCTCTCATTACATTACACACCAGCAGACCAGCAGCACCACAGACCAGCAGCGTCTGGTTGCTCCTCATTACACACCACAGACCAGCAGCGTCTGGTTGCTCCTCATTACACACCACAGACCAGCAGCGTCTGGTCATTACACACTACAGACCAGCAGCGTCTGGTCATTACACACTACAGACCAGCAGCGTCTGGTCATTACACACTACAGACCAGCAGCGTCTGGTCATTACACACTACAGACCAGCAGCGTCTGGTCATTACACACTACAGACCAGCAGCGTCTGGTCATTACACACTACAGACCAGCAGCGTCTGGTCATTACACACTACAGACCAGCAGCGTCTGGTCATTACACACCACAGACCAGCAGCGTCTGGTCATTACACACTACAGACCAGCAGTGTCTGGTCATTACACACTACAGACCAGCAGCGTCTGGTCATTACACACTACAGACCAGCAGCGTCTGGTCATTACACACTACAGACCAGCAGCGTCTGGTCATTACACACTACAGACCAGCAGCATTACACACCACAGACCAGCAGCGTCTGGTCATTACACACTACAGACCAGCAGCGTCTGGTTGCTCCTCATTATACACTACAGACCAGCAGCGTCTGGTCATTACACACTACAGACCAGCAGCGTCTGGTCATTACACACTACAGACCAGCAGCGTCTGTTCATTACACACTACAGACCAGCAGCGTCTGGTCATTACACACTACAGACCAGCAGCGTCTTGTCATTACACACTACAGACCAGCAGACCAGTCTGGTCATTACACACTACAGACCAGCAGCGTCTGGTCATTCACACACTACAGACCAGCAGCGTCTGGTTGCTCCTCATTACACACCACAGACCATCAGCGTCTGGTTGCTTCATTCCACACCACAGACCAGCAGCGTCTGGTTGCTCCTCATTACACACCACAGACCAGCAGCGTCTGGTTGCTCCTCATTACACACCACAGACCAGCAGCGTCTGGTCATTACACACTACAGACCAGCAGCGTCTGGTCATTACACACTACAGACCAGCAGCGTCTGGTCATTACACACCACAGACCAGCAGCGTCTGGTCATTACACACTACAGACCAGCAGCGTCTGGTCATTACACACTACAGACCAGCAGCGTCTGGTCATTACACACTACAGACCAGCAGCGTCTGGTCATTACACACTACAGACCAGCAGCATTACACACCACAGACCAGCAGCGTCTGGTCATTACACACTACAGACCAGCAGCGACTGGTTGCTCCTCATTACACACTACAGACCAGCAGCGTCTGGTCATTACACACTACAGACCAGCAGCGTCTGGTCATTACACACTACAGACCAGCAGCGTCTGGTCATTACACACTACAGACCAGCAGCGTCTGGTTGCTCCTCATTATACACTACAGACCAGCAGCGTCTGGTCATTACACACTACAGACCAGCAGCGTCTGGTCATTACACACTACAGACCAGCAGCGTCTGGTCATTACACACTACAGACCAGCAGCGTCTGGTCATTACACACTACAGACCAGCAGCGTCTGGTCATTACACACTACAGACCAGCAGCATTACACACCACAGACAGCAGCGTCTGGTCATTACACACTACAGACCAGCAGCGTCTGGTCATTACACACTACAGACCAGCAGCATTACACACCACAGACCAGCAGCGTCTGGTCATTACACACTACAGACCAGCAGCGTCTGGTTGCTCCTCATTACACACCACAGACCAGCAGCGTCTGGTTGCTCCTCATGACACACCACAGACCAGCAGCGTCTGGTCATTACACACTACAGACCAGCACTGTCTGGTCATTACACACTACAGACCAGCAGCGTCTGGTCATTACACACTACAGACCAGCAGCTTCTGGTCATTACACACTACAGACCAGCAGCGTCTGGTCATTACACACCACAGACCAGCAGCGTCTGGTCATTACACACTACAGACCAGCAGCGTCTGGTCATTACACACTACAGACCAGCAGCGTCTGGTCATTACACACCACAGACCAGCAGCGTCTGGTCATTACACACTACAGACCAGCAGCGTCTGGTCATTACACACTACAGACCAGCAGCGTCTGGTCATTCCTCACACTACAGACCAGCAGCGTCTGGTCATTACACACTACAGACCAGCAGCGTCTGGTCATTACACACTACAGACCAGCAGCGTCTGGTCATTACACACTACAGACCAGCAGCGTCTGGTTACACACTACAGACCAGCAGCGTCTGGTCATTACACACCACAGACCAGCAGCGTCTGGTCATTACACACTACAGACCAGCAGTGTCTGGTCATTACACACTACAGACCAGCAGCGTCTGGTCATTACACACTACAGACCAGCAGCGTCTGGTCATTACACACTACAGACCAGCAGTGTCTGGTCATTACTACAGACCAGCACACTACAGACCAGCAGCGTCTGGTCATTACACACTACAGACCAGCAGCGTCTGGTCATTACACACTACAGACCAGCAGCATTACACACCACAGACCAGCAGCGTCTGGTCATTACACACTACAGACCAGCAGCGTCTGGTCATTACACACCACAGACCAGCAGCGTCTGGTCATTACACACTACAGACCAGCACTGTCTGGTCATTACACACTACAGACCAGCAGCGTCTGGTCATTACACACTACAGACCAGCAGCGTCTGGTCATTACACACTACAGACCAGCAGCGTCTGGTCATTTACAGACCAGCACATTACACACCAGACCAGCAGCGTCTGGTCATTACACACTACAGACCAGCAGTGTCTGGTCATTACACACTACAGACCAGCAGCGTCTGGTCATTACACACTACAGACCAGCAGCGTCTGGTCATTACACACTACAGACCAGCAGCGTCTGGTCATTACACACTACAGACCAGCAGCATTACACACCACAGACCAGCGTCTGGTCATTACACACTACAGACCAGCAGCGTCTGGTTGCTCCTCATTATACACTACAGACCAGCAGCGTCTGGTCATTACACACTACAGACCAGCAGCGTCTGGTCATTACACACTACAGACCAGCAGCGTCTGGTCATTACACACTACAGACCAGCAGCGTCTGGTCATTACACACTACAGACCAGCAGCGTCTGGTCATTACACACTACAGACCAGCAGCATTACACACCACAGACCAGCAGCGTCTGGTCATTACACACTACAGACCAGCAGCATCTGGTCATTACACACCACAGACCAGCAGCGTCTGGTCATTACACACTACAGACCAGCAGCGTCTGGTTGCTCCTCATTATACACTACAGACCAGCAGCATCTGGTCATTACACACTACAGACCAGCAGCGTCTGGTTGCTCCTCATTACACACCACAGACCAGCAGCGTCTGGTTGCTCCTCAATACACACCACAGACCAGCAGCGTCTGGTTGCTCCTCATTACACACCACAGACCAGCAGCGTCTGGTCATTACACACTACAGACCAGCAGCGTCTGGTCATTACACACTACAGACCAGCAGCGTCTGGTCATTACACACTACAGACCAGCAGCGTCTGGTCATTACACACTACAGACCAGCAGCGTCTGGTCATTACACACTACAGACCAGCAGCGTCTGGTCATTACACACCACAGACCAGCAGCGTCTGGTCATTACACACTACAGACCAGCAGCGTCTGGTCATTACACACTACAGACCAGCAGCGTCTGGTCATTACACACTACAGACCAGCAGCGTCTGGTCATTACACACTACAGACCAGCAGCGTCTGGTCATTACACACTACAGACCAGCAGCGTCTGGTCATTACACACTACAGACCAGCAGCGTCTGGTCATTATACACTACAGACCAGCAGCGTCTGGTCATTACACACTACAGACCAGCAGCGTCTGGTCATTACACACTACAGACCAGCAGCGTCTGGTCATTACACACTACAGACCAGCAGCGTCTGGTCATTACACACTACAGACCAGCAGCGTCTGGTCATTACACACTACAGACCAGCAGCATTACACACCACAGACCAGCAGCGTCTGGTCATTACACACTACAGACCAGCAGCGTCTGGTCATTACACACTACAGACCAGCAGCATTACACCACAGACCAGCAGCGTCTGGTCATTACACACTACAGACCAGCAGCGTCTGGTTGCTCCTCATTACACACCACAGACCAGCAGCGTCTGGTTGCTCCTCATTACACACCACAGACCAGCAGCGTCTGGTCATTACACACTACAGACCAGCACTGTCTGGTCATTACACACTACAGACAAGCAGCGTCTGGTCATTACACACTACAGACCAGCAGCTTCTGGTCATTACACACTACAGACCAGCAGCGTCTGGTCATTACACACCACAGACCAGCAGCGTCTGGTCATTACACACTACAGACCAGCAGTGTCTGGTCATTACACACTACAGACCAGCAGCGTCTGGTCATTACACACTACAGACCAGCAGCGTCTGGTCATTACACACTACAGACCAGCAGCGTCTGGTCATTACACACTACAGACCAGCAGCGTCTGGTCATTACACACTACAGACCAGCAGCGTCTTGTCATTACACACTACAGACCAGCAGCGTCTGGTCATTACACACTACAGACCAGCAGCGTCTGGTCATTACACACTACAGACCAGCAGCGTCTGGTTGCTCCTCATTACACACCACAGACCAGCAGCGTCTGGTTGCTCCTCATTCCACACCACAGACCAGCAGCGTCTGGTTGCTCCTCATTACACACTACAGACCAGCAGCGTCTGGTTGCTCCTCATTACACACCACAGACCAGCAGCGTCTGGTCATTACACACTACAGACCAGCAGCGTCTGGTCATTACACACTACAGACCAGCAGCGTCTGGTCATTACACACTACAGACCAGCAGCGTCTGGTCATTACACACTACAGACCAGCAGCGTCTGGTCATTACACACTACAGACCAGCAGCGTCTGGTCATTACACACTACAGACCAGCAGCGTCTGGTCATTACACACTACAGACCAGCAGCATTACACACCACAGACCAGCAGCGTCTGGTCATTACACACTACAGACCAGCAGCGTCTGGTTGCTCCTCATTATACACTACAGACCAGCAGCGTCTGGTCATTACACACTACAGACCAGCAGCGTCTGGTCATTACACACTACAGACCAGCAGCGTCTGGTCATTACACACTACAGACCAGCAGCGTCTGGTCATTATACACTACAGACCAGCAGCGTCTGGTCATTACACACTACAGACCAGCAGCGTCTGGTCATTACACACTACAGACCAGCAGCGTCTGGTCATTACACACTACAGACCAGCAGCGTCTGGTCATTACACACTACAGACCAGCAGCGTCTGGTCATTACACACTACAGACCAGCAGCATTACACACCACAGACCAGCAGCATCTGGTCATTACACACTACAGACCAGCAGCGTCTGGTCATTACACACTACAGACAAGCAGCGTCTGGTCATTACACACCACAGACCAGCAGTGTCTGGTCATTACACACTACAGACCAGCAGCGTCTGGTTGCTCCTCATTACACACCACAGACCAGCAGCGTCTGGTTGCTCCTCATTACACACCACAGACCAGCAGCGTCTGGTCATTACACACTACAGACCAGCAGCGTCTGGTCATTACACACTACAGACCAGCAGCGTCTGGTCATTACACACTACAGACCAGCAGCGTCTGGTCATTACACACTACAGACCAGCAGCGTCTGGTCATTACACACCACAGACCAGCAGCGTCTGGTCATTACACACTACAGACCAGCAGTGTCTGGTCATTACACACTACAGACCAGCAGCGTCTGGTCATTACACACCACAGACCAGCAGCGTCTGGTCATTACACACTACAGACCAGCAGCGTCTGGTTGCTCCTCATTACACACCACAGACCAGCAGCGTCTGGTCATTCCACACTACAGACCAGCACTGTCTGGTCATTACACACTACAGACCAGCAGCGTCTGGTCATTACACACTACAGACCAGCAGCGTCTGGTCATTACACACTACAGACCAGCAGCGTCTGGTCATTACACACCACAGACCAGCAGCGTCTGGTCATTACACACTACAGACCAGCAGTGTCTGGTCATTACACACTACAGACCAGCAGCGTCTGGTCATTACACACTACAGACCAGCAGCGTCTGGTCATTACACACTACAGACCAGCAGCGTCTGGTCATTACACACTACAGACCAGCAGCGTCTGGTCATTACACACTACAGACCAGCAGCGTCTGGTCATTACACACTACAGACCAGCAGCATTACACACCACAGACCAGCAGCGTCTGGTCATTACACACTACAGACCAGCAGCGTCTGGTCATTACACACCACAGACCAGCAGCGTCTGGTCATTACACACTACAGACCAGCACTGTCTGGTCATTACACACTACAGACCAGCAGCGTTTGGTCATTACACACTACAGACCAGCAGCGTCTGGTCATTACACACTACAGACCAGCAGCGTCTGGTCATTACACACTACAGACCAGCAGCGTCTGGTCATTACACACTACAGACCAGCAGCGTCTGGTCATTACACACTACAGACCAGCAGCGTCTGGTCATTACACACTACAGACCAGCAGCGTCTGGTCATTACACACTACAGACCAGCAGCGTCTGGTCATTACACACTACAGACCAGCAGCGTCTGGTCATTACACACTACAGACCAGCAGCATTACACACCACAGACCAGCAGCGTCTGGTCATTACACACTACAGACCAGCAGCGTCTGGTTGCTCCTCATTATACACTACAGACCAGCAGCGTCTGGTCATTACACACTACAGACCAGAAGCGTCTGGTCATTACACACTACAGACCAGCAGCGTCTGGTCATTACACACTACAGACAAGCAGCGTCTGGTCATTACACACTACAGACCAGCAGCGTCTGGTCATTACACACTACAGACCAGCAGCATTACACACCACAGACCAGCAGCGTCTGGTCATTACACACTACAGACCAGCAGCATTACACACCACAGACCAGCAGCGTCTGGTCATTACACACTACAGACCAGCAGCGTCTGGTTGCTCCTCATTATACACTACAGACCAGCAGCGTCTGGTCATTACACACTACAGACCAGAAGCGTCTGGTTGCTCCTCTTTACACACCACAGACCAGCAGCATCTGGTTGCTCCTCATTACACACCACAGAACAGCAGCGTCTGGTTGCTCCTCATTACACACCACAGACCAGCAGCGTCTGGTCATTACACACTACAGACCAGCAGCGTCTGGTCATTACACACTACAGACCAGCAGCGTCTGGTCATTACACACTACAGACCAGCAGCGTCTGGTCATTACACAACACAGACCAGCAGCGTCTGGTCATTACACACTACAGACCAGCAGCGTCTGGTCATTACACACTACAGACCAGCAGCGTCTGGTCATTACACACTACAGACCAGCAGCGTCTGGTCATTACACACTACAGACCAGCAGCGTCTGGTCATTACACACTACAGACCAGCAGCGTCTGGTCATTACACACTACAGACCAGCAGCGTCTGGTCATTACACACCACAGACCAGCAGCGTCTGGTCATTACACACTACAGACCAGCAGTGTCTGGTCATTACACACTACAGACCAGCAGCGTCTGGTCATTACACACACAGACCAGCAGCGTCTGGTCATTACACACTACAGACCAGCAGCGTCTGGTTGCTCCTCATTACACACCACAGACCAGCAGCGTCTGGTCATTCCCACACTACAGACCAGCACTGTCTGGTCATTACACACTACAGACCAGCAGCGTCTGGTCATTACACACTACAGACCAGCAGCGTCTGGTCATTACACACTACAGACCAGCAGCGTCTGGTCATTACACACCACAGACCAGCAGCGTCTGGTCATTACACACTACAGACCAGCAGCGTCTGGTCATTACACACTACAGACCAGCAGCGTCTGGTCATTACACACTACAGACCAGCAGCGTCTGGTCATTACACACTACAGACCAGCAGCGTCTGGTCATTACACACTACAGACCAGCAGCGTCTGGTCATTACACACTACAGACCAGCAGCGTCTGGTCATTACACACTACAGACCAGCAGCGTCTGGTCATTACACACTACAGACCAGCAGCGTCTGGTCATTACACACTACAGACCAGCAGCGTCTGGCTCCTCATTACACACCACAGACCAGCAGCGTCTGGTTGCTCCTCATTCCACACCACAGACCAGCAGCGTCTGGTTGCTCCTCATTACACACCACAGACCAGCAGCGTCTGGTTGCTCCTCATTACACACCACAGACCAGCAGCGTCTGGTCATTACACACCACAGACCAGCAGCGTCTGGTCATTACACACTACAGACCAGCAGCGTCTGGTCATTACACACTACATACCAGCAGCGTCTGGTCATTACACACTACAGACCAGCAGCGTCTGGTCATTACACACTACAGCCTAGCAGCGTCTGTTCATTACACACTACAGACCAGCAGCGTCTGGTCATTACACACTACAGACCAGCAGCATTACACACCACAGACCAGCAGCGTCTGGTCATTACACACTACAGACCAGCAGCGTCTGGTTGCTCACTACAGACCAGCAGCGTCTATTACACTACAGACCAGCAGCGTCTGGTCATTACACACTACAGACCAGCAGCGTCTGGTCATTACACACTACAGACCAGCAGCGTCTGGTCATTACACACTACAGACCAGCAGCGTCTGGTTGCTCCTCATTATACACTACAGACCAGCAGCGTCTGGTCATTACACACTACAGACCAGCAGCGTCTGGTCATTACACACTACAGACCAGCAGCGTCTGGTCATTACACACTACAGACCAGCAGCGTCTGGTCATTACACACTACAGACCAGCAGCGTCTGGTCATTACACACTACAGACCAGCAGCATTACACACACAGACCAGCAGCGTCTGGTCATTACACACTACAGACCAGCAGCGTCTGGTCATTACACACTACAGACCAGCAGCATTACACACCACAGACCAGCAGCGTCTGGTCATTACACACTACAGACCAGCAGCGTCTGGTTGCTCCTCATTACACACCACAGACCAGCAGCGTCTGGTTGCTCCTCATTACACACCACAGACCAGCAGCGTCTGGTCATTACACACTACAGACCAGCAGCGTCTGGTCATTACACACTACAGACCAGCAGCGTCTGGTCATTACACACTACAGACCAGCAGCGTCTGGTCATTACACACTACAGACCAGCAGCGTCTGGTCATTACACACCACAGACCAGCAGCGTCTGGTCATTACACACTACAGACCAGCAGCGTCTGGTCATTACACACTACAGACCAGCAGCGTCTGGTCATTACACAACACAGACCAGCAGCGTCTGGTCATTACACACTACAGACCAGAAGCGTCTGGTTGCTCCTCATTACACACCACAGACCAGCAGCGTCTGGTTGCTCCTCATTACACACTACAGACCAGCAGCGTCTGGTCATTACACACTACAGACCAGCAGCGTCTGGTCATTACACACTACAGACCAGCAGCGTCTGGTCATTACACACTACAGACCAGCAGCGTCTGGTCATTACACACCACAGACCAGCAGCGTCTGGTCATTACACACTACAGACCAGCAGCGTCTGGTCATTACACACTACAGACCAGCAGCGTCTGGTCATTACACACTACAGACCAGCAGCGTCTGGTCATTACACACTACAGACCAGCAGCGTCTGGTCATTACACACTACAGACCAGCAGCGTCTGGTCATTACACACTACAGACCAGCAGCGTCTGGTCATTACACACTACAGACCAGCAGTCATTACACACCACAGACCAGCAGCGTCTGGTCATTACACACTACAGACCAGCAGCGTCTGGTCATTACACACTACAGACCAGCAGCGTCTGGTCATTACACACTACAGACCAGCAGCGTCTGGTCATTACACACTACAGACCAGCAGCGTTCTGGTCATTACACACTACAGACCAGCAGCGTCTGGTCATTACACACTACAGACCAGCAGCGTCTGGTCATTACACACCACAGACCAGCAGCGTCTGGTCATTACACACTACAGACCAGCAGCGTCTGGTCATTACACACTACAGACCAGCAGCGTCTGGTCATTACACACTACAGACCAGCAGCGTCTGGTCATTACACACTACAGACCAGCAGCGTCTGGTCATTACACACTACAGACCAGCAGCATTACACACCACAGACCAGCAGCGTCTGGTCATTACACACTACAGACCAGCAGCGTCTGGTTGCTCCTCATTATACACTACAGACCAGCAGCGTCTGGTCATTACACACTACAGACCAGCAGCGTCTGGTCATTACACACTACAGACCAGCAGCGTCTGGTCATTACACACTACAGACCAGCAGCGTCTGGTCATTACACACTACAGACCAGCAGCGTCTGGTCATTACACACTACAGACCAGCAGCATTACACACCACAGACCAGCAGCGTCTGGTCATTACACACTACAGACCAGCAGCGTCTGGTCATTACACACCACAGACCAGCAGCGTCTGGTCATTACACACTACAGACCAGCAGCGTCTGGTTGTCCTCATTACACACTACAGACCAGCAGCGTCTGGTCATTACACACTACAGACCAGCAGCGTCTGGTTGCTCCTCATTACACACCACAGACCAGCAGCGTCTGTTGCTCCTCATTACACACCACAGACCAGCAGCGTCTGGTTGCTCCTCATTACACACCACAGACCAGCAGCGTCTGGTCATTACACACTACAGACCAGCAGCGTCTGGTCATTACACACTACAGACCAGCAGCGTCTGGTCATTACACACTACAGACCAGCAGCGTCTGGTCATTACACACACAGACCAGCAGCGTCTGGTCATTACACACTACAGACCAGCAGCGTCTGGTCATTACACACCACAGACCAGCAGCGTCTGGTCATTACACACTACAGACCAGCAGCGTCTGGTCATTACACACTACAGACCAGCAGCGTCTGGTCATTACACACTACAGACCAGCAGCGTCTGGTCATTACACACTACAGACCAGCAGCGTCTGGTCATTACACACTACAGACCAGCAGCGTCGGGTCATTACACACTACAGACCAGCAGCATCTGGTCATTACACACCACAGACCAGCAGCGTCTGGTCATTACACACTACAGACCAGCAGCATTACACACCACAGACCAGCAGCGTCTGGTCATTACACACCACAGACCAGCAGCGTCTGGTCATTACACACTACAGACCAGCACTGTCTGGTCATTACACACTACAGACCAGCAGCGTCTGGTCATTACACACTACAGACCAGCAGCGTCTGGTCATTACACACTACAGACCAGCAGCGTCTGGTCATTACACACCACAGACAAGCAGCGTCTGGTCATTACACACTACAGACCAGCAGTGTCTGGTCATTACACACTACAGACCAGCAGCGTCTGGTCATTACACACTACAGACCAGCAGCGTCTGGTCATTACACACTACAGACCAGCAGCGTCTGGTCATTACACACTACAGACCAGCAGCGTCTGGTCATTACACACTACAGACCAGCAGCGTCTGGTCATTACACACTACAGACCAGCTCATTACACACCACAGACCAGCAGCGTCTGGTCATTACACACTACAGACCAGCAGCGTCTGGTCATTACACACCACAGACCAGCAGCGTCTGGTCATTACACACTACAGACCAGCAGCGCTGTCTGGTCATTACACACTACAGACCAGCAGCGTCTGGTCATTACACACTACAGACCAGCAGCGTCTGGTCATTACACACTACAGACCAGCAGCGTCTGGTCATTACACACTACAGACCAGCAGCGTCTGGTCATTACACACTACAGACCAGCAGCGTCTGGTCATTACACACTACAGACCAGCAGCGTCTGGTCATTACACACTACAGACCAGCAGCGTCTGGTCATTACACACTACAGACCAGCAGCGTCTGGTCATTACACACTACAGACCAGCAGCATTACACACCACAGACCAGCAGCGTCTGGTCATTACACACTACAGACCAGCAGCGTCTGTTGCTCCTCATTACACACTACAGACCAGCAGCGTCTGGTCATTACACACTACAGACCAGCAGCGTCTGGTCATTACACACTACAGACCAGCAGCGTCTGGTCATTACACACTACAGACCAGCAGCGTCTGGTCATTACACACTACAGACCAGCAGCGTCTGGTCATTACACACTACAGACCAGCAGCATTACACACCACAGACCAGCAGCGTCTGGTCATTACACACTACAGACCAGCAGCGTCTGGTCATTACACACCACAGACCAGCAGCGTCTGGTCATTACACACTACAGACCAGCACTGTCTGGTCATTACACACTACAGGCCAGCAGCGTCTGGTCATTACACACTACAGACCAGCAGCGTCTGGTTGCTCCTCATTACACACCACAGACCAGCAGCGTCTGGTTGCTCCTCATTACACACCACAGACCAGCAGCGTCTGGTTGCTCCTCATTACACACCACAGACCAGCAGCGTCTGGTCATTACACACTACAGACCAGCAGCGTCTGGTCATTACACACTACAGACCAGCAGCGTCTGGTCATTACACACCACAGACCAGCAGCGTCTGGTCATTACACACTACAGACCAGCAGCGTCTGGTCATTACACACTACAGACCAGCAGCGTCTGGTCATTACACACCACAGACCAGCAGCGTCTGGTCATTACACACTACAGACCAGCAGCGTCTGGTCATTACACACTACAGACCAGCAGCGTCTGGTCATTACACACTACAGACCAGCAGCGTCTGGTCATTACACACTACAGACCAGCAGCGTCTGGTCATTACACACTACAGACCAGCAGCGTCTGGTCATTACACACTACAGACCAGCAGCGTCTGGTTGCTCCTCATTATACACTACAGACCAGCAGCGTCTGGTCATTACACACTACAGACCAGCAGCGTCTGGTCATTACACACTACAGACCAGCAGCATTACACACCACAGACCAGCAGCGTCTGGTCATTACACACTACAGACCAGCAGCGTCTGGTCATTACACACTACAGACCAGCAGCATTACACACCACAGACCAGCAGCGTCTGGTCATTACACACTACAGACCAGCAGCGTCTGGTCATTACACACTACAGACCAGCAGCATTACACACCACAGACCAGCAGCGTCTGGTCATTACACACTACAGACCAGCAGCGTCTGGTTGCTCCTCATTACACACCACAGACCAGCAGCGTCTGGTTGCTCCTCATTACACACCACAGACCAGCAGCGTCTGGTCATTACACACTACAGACCAGCAGCGTCTGGTCATTACACACACAGACCAGCAGCGTCTGGTCATTACACACTACAGACCAGCAGCGTCTGGTCATTACACACTACAGACCAGCAGCGTCTGGTCATTACACACCACAGACCAGCAGCGTCTGGTCATTACACACCACAGACCAGCAGCGTCTGGTCATTACACACTACAGACCAGCAGCGTCTGGTCATTACACACTACAGACCAGCAGCGTCTGGTCATTACACACCACAGACCAGCAGCGTCTGGTCATTACACACTACAGACCAGCAGCGTCTGGTTGCTCCTCATTACACACCACAGACCAGCAGCGTCTGGTCATCCCACACTACAGACCAGCAGCTGTCTGGTCATTACACACTACAGACCAGCAGCGTCTGGTCATTACACACTACAGACCAGCAGCGTCTGGTCATTACACACTACAGACCAGCAGCGTCTGGTCATTACACACCACAGACCAGCAGCGTCTGGTCATTACACACTACAGACCAGCAGCGTCTGGGTCATTACACACTACAGACCAGCAGCGTCTGGTCATTACACACTACAGACCAGCAGCGTCTGGTCATTCATTACACTACAGACCAGCAGTCTGGTCTGGTCATTACACACCACAGACCAGCAGCGTCTGGTCATTACACACACAGACCAGCAGCGTCTGGTCATTACACACCACAGACCAGCAGCGTCTGGTCATTACACACTACAGACCAGCAGCGTCTGGTCATTACACACCACAGACCAGCAGCGTCTGGTCATTACACACTACAGACCAGCAGCGTCTGGTCATTACACACTACAGACCAGCAGCGTCTGGTCATTACACACTACAGACCAGCAGCGTCTGGTCATTACACACTACAGACCAGCAGCGTCTGGTCATTTACAGACCAGCAGCATTACACACCACAGACCAGCAGCGTCTGGTCATTACACACTACAGACCAGCAGCGTCTGGTCATTACACACCACAGACCAGCAGCGTCTGGTCATTACACACTACAGACCAGCAGCGTCTGGTCATTACACACTACAGACCAGCAGCGTCTGGTCATTACACTACAGACCAGCAGCGTCTGGTCATTACACACTACAGACCAGCAGCGTCTGGGTCATTACACACCACAGACCAGCAGCGTCTGGTCATTACACACTACAGACCAGCAGTGTCTGGTCATTACACACTACAGACCAGCAGCGTCTGGTCATTACACACTACAGACCAGCAGCGTCTGGTCATTACACTACAGACCAGCAGCATTACACACCACAGACCAGCAGTCTGGTCTGGTCATTACACACTACAGACCAGCAGCGTCTGGTTGCTCCTCATTACACACTACAGACCAGCAGCGTCTGGTCATTACACACCACAGACCAGCAGCGTCTGGTCATTACACACACAGACCAGCAGCGTCTGGTCATTACACACCACAGACCAGCAGCGTCTGGTCATTACACACTACAGACCAGCAGCGTCTGGTCATTACACACTACAGACCAGCAGCATTACACACCACAGACCAGCAGCGTCTGGTCATTCATTACACCACAGACCAGCAGCGTCTGGTCATTACCTCATTACAGACCAGCAGCGTCTGGTCATTACACACCACAGACCAGCAGCGTCTGGTTGCTCCTCATTACACACACAGACCAGCAGCGTCTGGTCATTACACACTACAGACCAGCAGCGTCTGGTGCTCCTCATTACACACCACAGACCAGCAGCGTCTGGTTGCTCCTCATTACACACCACAGACCAGCAGCGTCTGGTTGCTCCTCATTACACACCACAGACCAGCAGCGTCTGGTCATTACACACCACAGACCAGCAGCGTCTGGTCATTACACACACAGACCAGCAGCGTCTGGTCATTACACACTACAGACCAGCAGCGTCTGGTCATTACACACCACAGACCAGCAGCGTCTGGTCATTACACACTACAGACCAGCAGCGTCTGGTCATTACACACCACAGACCAGCAGCGTCTGGTCATTACACACTACAGACCAGCAGCGTCTGGTCATTACACACTACAGACCAGCAGCGTCTGGTCATTACACACCACAGACCAGCAGCGTCTGGTCATTACACACCACAGACCAGCAGCGTCTGGTCATTACACACTACAGACCAGCAGCGTCTGGTCATTACACACTACAGACCAGCAGCGTCTGGTCATTACACACTACAGACCAGCAGCGTCTGGTCATTACACACTACAGACCAGCAGCGTCTGGTCATTACACACCACAGACCAGCAGCGTCTGGTCATTACACACTACAGACCAGCAGCGTCTAAAACCCTCATTACACAGCACAGACCAGCAGCGTCTGGTCATTAGAACACTACAGACCAGCAGCGTCTGGTCAAACACTACAGACCAGCAGCGTCTGGTCATTAACACACAGACCAGCAGCGTCTGGTCATTACACACTACAGACCAGCAGCGTCTGGTCATTCATACACACTACAGACCAGCAGCATTACACACCACAGACCAGCAGCGTCTGGTCAAAACAAACAGACCAGCAGCGTCTGGCAAGCAATGCAGGTGTAGAAAAACTCCCAGACCAGCAAAACCTAGGACACAACAGACCAGAAGCGTCTGGTCATGGCCAGTCACTACAGACCAGCAGCGTCTGGTTGATTTATAACAGACCAGCATGGCCAGGTGCTCCTCATTACACACCAAGACCAGCAGCGTCTGGTCATTCAATAGACCAGCAGCGTCTGGAAAACTGGGCACAGACCAGTCAGGTCTGGTTGAAACTGGAACAGCAGCATGGCCAGGTGGACTGGGGACAGCAAGGAGTCACCATGTCAGGTAGTCCTGGTCATTGGTCCTAGGGCCAGGTCAGCGTCTGGTCACTGGAACAGACAGACCAGCAGGTCTGGTCACACACCACAGACCAGAGCGTCAGGTCATTACACACTACAGACCAGCAGCGTCTGGTCATTAACACCACAGACCAGCAGCGTCTGGTCATGGACACCTACAGACCAGCAGGGGTCTGGTCCTGCTCCTCATTACACTGTGAGCACAGACCAGCAGCGTCTGGTCACTTAGACACACAGACCAGCATAGGTCTGGTCATTACAAACTGACAGACCAGCAGCGTCTGGTCATTACACACCACAGACCAGCAGCGTCTGGTCAGGAGACACTACAGACCAGCAGCGTCTCCATTCACACCACAGACCAGCAGCGTCTGGTCATTACACACCACAGACCAGCAGCGTCTGGTCATTACACACTACAGACCAGCAGCGTCTGGTCATTACACACTACAGACCAGCAGCGTCTGGTCATTACACACCACAGACCAGCAGCGTCTGGTCATTACACACACAGACCAGCAGCGTCTGGTCATTACACACTACAGACCAGCAGCGTCTGGTCATTACACACTACAGACCAGCAGCGTCTGGTCATTACACACCACAGACCAGCAGCGTCTGGTCATTACACACTACAGACCAGCAGCGTCTGGTCATTACACACCACAGACCAGCAGCGTCTGGTCATTACACACCACAGACCAGCAGCGTCTGGTCATTACACACTACAGACCAGCAGCGTCTGGTCATTACACACTACAGACCAGCAGCGTCTGGTCATTACACACCACAGACCAGCAGCGTCTGGTTGCTCCTCATTATACACTACAGACCAGCAGCGTCTGGTCATTACACACTACAGACCAGAAGCGTCTGGTCATTACACACTACAGACCAGCAGCGTCTGGTCATTACACACTACAGACCAGCAGCGTCTGGTCATTACACACTACAGACCAGCAGCGTCTGGTCATTACACACTACAGACCAGCAGCATTACACACCACAGACCAGCAGCGTCTGGTCATTACACACTACAGACCAGCAGCGTCTGGTTGCTCCTCATTATACACTACAGACCAGCAGCGTCTGGTCATTACACACCACAGACCAGCAGCATCTGGTTGCTCCTCATTACACACCACAGACCAGCAGCGTCTGCTCCTCATTACACACTACAGACCAGCAGCGTCTGGTTGCTCCTCATTACACACCACAGACCAGCAGCGTCTGGTTGCTCCTCATTACACACCACAGACCAGCAGCGTCTGGCTCCTCATTACACACCACAGACCAGCATCTGGTTGCTCCTCATTACACACCACAGACCAGCAGCGTCTGGTTGCTCCTCATTACTCACCACAGACCAGCAGCGTCTGGTTGCTCCTCATTACACACCACAGACCAGCAGCGTCTGGTTGCTCCTCATTACAGACCACAGACCAGCAGCGTCTGGTTGCTCCTCATTACAAACCACAGACCAGCAGCGTCTGGTTGCTCCTCATTACACACCACAGACCAGCAGTGTCTGGTTGCTCCTCATTACAGACCACAGGCCAGCAGTGTCTGGTTGCTCCTCATTCCACACCACAGACCAGCAGCCTGGTTGCTCCTCATTACACACCACAGACCAGCAGCGACTGGTTGCAGCTCATTACACACCACAGACCAGCAGCGACTGGTTGCAGCTCATTACACACCACAGACCAACAAATATTATTTACATCAACAACATATGAATCACTACAAAACGTATTGTATGACCTCTTACACACTATATTAGGCCCAGCCTGACCTCTTATACACTATATTAGGCCCAGCCTGACCTCTTATACACTATATTAGGCCCAGCCTGACCTCTTATACACTATATTAGGCCCAGCCTGACCTCTTATACACTATATTAGGCCCAGCCTGACCTCTTATACACTATATTAGGCCCAGTCTGACCTCTTATACACTATGTTAGGCCCAGCCTGACCTCTTATACACTATGTTAGGCCCAGCCTGACCTCTTATACACTATATTAGGCCCAGCCTGACCTCTTATACACTATATTAGGCCCAGCCTGACCTCTTATACACTATATATTAGGCCCAGCCTGACCTCTTATACACTATATTAGGCCCAGCCTGACCTCTTATACACTATATTAGGCCAAGCCTGACCTCTTATACACTATATTAGGCCCAGTCTGACCTCTTATACACTATATTAGGCCCAGCCTGACCTCTTATTTACTATGTTAGGCCCAGCCTGACCTCTTATACACTATATTAGGCCCCAGTCTGACCTCTTATACACTATATTAGGCCCAGCCTGACCTCTTATACACTATATTAGGCCCAGTATGACCTCTTATAGACTATGTTAGGCCCAGCCTGACCTCTTATTTACTATGTTAGGCCCAGCCTGACCTCTTATACACTATATTAGGCCCAGCCTGACCTCTTATACACTATATTAGGCCCAGCCTGACCTCTTATTTACTATGTTAGGCCCAGCCTGACCTCTTATACACTATATTCAGCCCAGCCTGACCTCTTATACACTATATTAGGCCCAGCCTGACCTCTTATACACTATATTAGGCCCAGCCTGACCTCTTATACACTATATTAGGCCCAGCCTGACCTCTTATACACTATATTAGGCCCAGCCTGACCTCTTATACACTATATTAGGCCCAGCCTGACCTCTTATACACTGTTAGGCCCAGCCTGACCTCTTATACACTATATTAGGCCCAGCCTGACCTCTTATACACTGACCTCTTATACACTATATTAGGCCCAGCCTGACCTCTTATACACTATATTAGGCCCAGCCTGACCTCTTATACACTATATTAGGCCCAGCCTGACCTCTTATACACTATATTAGGCCCAGCCTGACCTCTTATACACTATGTTAGGCCCAGCCTGACCTCTTATACACTATATTAGGCCCAACCTGACCTCTTATACACTATATTAGGCCCAGCCTGACCTCTTATACACTATATTAGGCCCAGCCTTTGGTTTTCCTAGATATTGCTACTATATTATAATCACTACATCCAATGGATCTGGATACTGCTTGAAAACCAAATTCTGCAGCATTAGTAAAGATGTGATCAATACATGTTGATTTCATTCCTGTGCTGTTTGTAACTACCCTGGTAGTTGACTGATAACCTGAACCAGGTTGCAGGTACTGGTTACAGTTTGAAGCTTTTTCCTTGAGTGGGAAGCTTGATTAAAGCCAGTCAGTATTGAAAATCACCCAGAAAATATACCTCTCTGTTGATATCACATACATTATCAAGCATTTCACACATATTATCCAGATACTGACTGTTAGCACTTGGTGGTCTATAGCAGCTTCCCACCAGAATGTTCTTTAGGTTAGGCAAATGAACCTGTAGCCATATGACTTCAACAGTATTTAACATGAGATCGTCTCTAAGCTTTACAGTAATGTGGTTCTGAATATAAACAGCAGCACCTCCAACTTTGGCATTCCTGTCTTTTCTGTAGATGTTATAACTGTTAGGTTCTAATTTTCAGAGTAAATAACTCACGGACAGGAGCATGACCAAGAGGAGCATGACCAAGTCAAATTGTTCCCAAAGGGTCGATACAGCTGTAACTCAGACACAGACATGGCTTCCCCTGTGGTGGTATTCATACCCCACTTTGGGTGGAGTCTCCTCCTTATCGCTAAGCATGGCATAATTATTGCTTAGCAGGGAACTAAGTGATATGAGCCTTCAACAGTTTTTCCCCTTATCAGTACTGTCACATGTAATCGTGTTCCCTGCTTCAGCCCCTCCCAAGCTTCATTATGGTACCCTCATGTCTCTTACCAGTCTCTATTGCCACTGGTCCGTATTCTAAGAGTCCAGTCTCTATTTCCACTGGTCCGTATTCTAAGAGTCCAGTCTCTATTCCCACTGGCCAGTATTCTAAGAGTCCATTCTCTATTCCCACTGGTCAGAATTCTAACAGTCCAGTCTCTATTCCCACTGGTCAGTATTCTAACAGTCCAGTCTCTATTCCCACGGGTCAGTATTCTAACAGTCCAGTCTCTATTCCCACTGGTCCGTATTCTAAGAGTCCAGTCTCTATTCCCACTGGTCAGTATTCTAACAGTCCAGTCCAGTCTCTATTCCCACTGGCCAGTATTCTAACAGTCCAGTCTCTATTCCCACTGGTCAGTATTCTAACAGTCCAGTCTCTATTCCCACTGGTCAGTATTCTAACAGTTCTATTCCCACTGGTCAGTATTCTAACAGTCCAGTCCAGTCTCTATTCCCACTGGTCAGTATTCTAACAGTCCAGTCCAGTCTCTATTCCCACTGGTCAGTATTCTAACAGTCCAGTCCAGTCTCTATTCCCACTGGTCAGTATTCTAACAGTCCAGTCTCTATTTCCACTGGCCAGTATTCTAACAGTCCAGTCCAGTCTCTATTCCCACTGGCCAGTATTCTAACAGTCCAGTCTCTATTCCCACTGGTCAGTATTCTAACAGTCCAGTCTCTATTCCCACTGGTCAGTATTCTAACAGTTCTATTCCCACTGGTCAGTATTCTAACAGTCCAGTCTAGTCACAGTCTCTATTCCCACTGGCCAGTATTCTAACAGTCCAGTCTCTATTCCCACTGGTCAGTATTCTAACAGTCCAGTCTCTATTCCCACTGACCAGTATTCTAACAGTCCAGTCTCTATTCCCACTGGCCAGTATTCTAACAGTCCAGTATCTATTCCCACTGGCCAGTATTCTAACAGTCCAGTCTCTATTCCCACTGGCCAGTATTCTAACAGTCCAGTCTCTATTCCCACTGGCCAGTATTCTAACAGTCCAGTCTCTATTCCCACTGGTCAGTATTCTAACAGTCCAGTCCAGTCTCTATTCCCACTGGTCAGTATTCTAACAGTCCAGTCCAGTCTCTATTCCCACTGGTCAGTATTCTAACAGTCCAGTCCAGTCTCTATTCCCACTGGTCAGTATTCTAACAGTCCAGTCCAGTCTCTATTCCCACTGGTCAGTATTCTAACAGTCCAGTCTCTATTTCCACTGGCCAGTATTCTAACAGTCCAGTCTAGTCTCTATTCCCACTGGTCAGTATTCTAACAGTCCAGTCTCTATTCCCACTGGCCAGTATTCTAACAGTCCAGTCTCTATTCCCACTGGTCAGTATTCTAACAGTCCAGTCTCTATTCCCACTGGCCAGTATTCTAACAGTCCAGTCTCTATTCCCACTGGCCAGTATTCTAACAGTCCAGTCTCTATTCCCACTGGCCAGTATTCTAACAGTCCAGTCTCTATTCCCACTGGCCAGTATTCTAACAGTCCAGTCTCTATTCCCACTGGCCAGTATTCTAACAGTCCAGTCTCTATTCCCACTGGCCAGTATTCTAACAGTCCAGTCTCTATTCCCACTGGTCAGTATTCTAACAGTCCAGTCCAGTCTCTATTCCCACTGGTCAGTATTCTAACAGTCCAGTCCAGTCTCTATTCCCACTGGTCAGTATTCTAACAGTCCAGTCCAGTCTCTATTCCCACTGGTCAGTATTCTAACAGTCCAGTCCAGTCTCTATTCCTAACAGTCCAGTCCAGTCTCTATTCCTACTGGTCAGTATTCTAACAGTCCAGTCTCTATTTCCACTGGCCAGTATTCTAACAGTCCAGTCTAGTCTCTATTCCCACTGGTCAGTATTCTAACAGTCCAGTCTCTATTCCCACTGGCCAGTATTCTAACAGTCCAGTCTCTATTCCCACTGGTCAGTATTCTAACAGTCCAGTCTCTATTCCCACTGGTCAGTATTCTAACAGTCCAGTCTCTATTCCCACTGGCCAGTATTCTAACAGTCCAGTCTCTATTCCCACTGGCCAGTATTCTAACAGTCCAGTCTCTATTCCCACTGGCCAGTATTCTAACAGTCCAGTCTCTATTCCCACTGGCCAGTATTCTAACAGTCCAGTCTCTATTCCCACTGGTCAGTATTCTAACAGTCCAGTCTCTATTCCCACTGGCCAGTATTCTAACAGTCCAGTCTCTATTCCCACTGGTCAGTATTCTAACAGTCCAGTCTCTATTCCCACTGGTCAGTATTCTAACAGTCCAGTCTCTATTCCCACTGGTCAGTATTCTAACAGTCCAGTCTCTATTCCCACTGGCCAGTATTCTAACAGTCCAGTCTCTATTCCCACTGGCCAGTATTCTAACAGTCCAGTCTCTATTCCCACTGGCCAGTATTCTAACAGTCCAGTCTCTATTCCCACTGGTCAGTATTCTAACAGTCCAGTCTCTATTCCCACTGGCCAGTATTCTAACAGTCCAGTCTCTATTCCCACTGGTCAGTATTCTAACAGTCCAGTCTCTATTCCCACTGGCCAGTATTCTAACAGTCCAGTCTCTATTCCCACTGGTCAGTATTCTAACAGTCCAGCCTCTATTCCCACTGGCCAGTATTCTAACAGTCCAGTCTCTATTCCCACTGGTCAGTATTCTAACAGTCCAGTCTCTATTCCCACTGGTCAGTATTCTAACAGTCCAGTCTCTATTCCCACTGGTCAGTATTCTAACAGTCCAGTCTCTATTCCCACTGGCCAGTATTCTAACAGTCCAGTCTCTATTCCCACTGGTCAGTATTCTAACAGTCCAGTCTCTATTCCCACTGGTCAGTATTCTAACAGTCCAGTCTCTATTCCCACTGGTCAGTATTCTAACAGTCCAGTCTCTATTCCCACTGGTCAGTATTCTAACAGTCCAGTCTCTATTCCCACTGGTCAGTATTCTAACAGTCCAGTCTCTATTCCCACTGGCCAGTATTCTAACAGTCCAGTCTCTATTCCCACTGGCCAGTATTCTAACAGTCCAGTCTCTATTCCCACTGGCCAGTATTCTAACAGTCCAGTCTCTATTCCCACTGGCCAGTATTCTAACAGTCCAGTCTCTATTCCCACTGGTCAGTATTCTAACAGGCCAGTCTCTATTCCCACTGGCCAGTATTCTAACAGTCCAGTCTCTATTCCCACTGGTCAGTATTCTAACAGTCCAGTCTCTATTCCCACTGGTCAGTATTCTAACAGTCCAGTCTCTATTCCCACTGGCCAGTATTCTAACAGTCCAGTCTCTATTCCCACTGGCCAGTATTCTAACAGTGTGTTTCCTTGTCTCCTCAGAGTCCTCCTTCGGTGCCCAGTGGAGAAGCTTTCAGATGGTTCTTCTAGATGTCAGACTACAACCTCACTCCAAATGTGACCACAACCTCACTCCAAATGTGACCACAACCTCACTCCAAATGTGACCACAACCTCACTCCAAATGTGACCACAACCTCACTCCAAATGTGACCACAACCTCACTCCAATGTGACCACAACCTCACTCCAATGTGACCACAGCCTCACTCCAATGTGACCACAACCTCACTCCAATGTGACCACAACTTAATCTCAACATGACCACATTGGCACTTCTTCCCCTCCTCACTCAGACAGACAGAGCTCTTATACCTCCAAACCCATACCCAACTTGGAGACTTTACAGTCAGTGGTCTAACCACGGTTGAATAGTGTGATCTAACCACGGTTGAATAGTGTGATCTAACCACGGTTGAATAGTGTGATCTAACCACGGTTGAATAGTGTGATCTAACCACGGTTGAATAGTGTGATCTAACCACGGTTGAATAGTTTGATCTAACCACGGTTGAATAGTGTGATCTAACCACGGTTGAATAGTGTGATCTAACCACGGTTGAATAGTGTGATCTAACCACGGTTGAATAGTGTGATCTAACCACGGTTGAATAGTGTGGTCTAACCACGGTTGAATAGTGTGATCTAACCACGGTTGAATAGTGTGATCTAACCACGGTTGAATAGTGTGATCTAACCACGGTTGAATAGTGTGATCTAACCACGGTTGAATAGTGTGATCTAACCACGGTTGAATAGTGTGATCTAACCACGGTTGAATAGTGTGATCTAACCACGGTTGAATAGTGTGATCTAACCACGGTTGAATAGTGTGATCTAACCACGGTTGAATAGTGTGATATAACCATGGTTGAATAGTGTGATCTAACCATGATCTCCCAACTCCACTGATCATGATACTTTCCTACTACTACTATACTACAGTGGACTACACTACTACCATACTACAGTGGACTACACTACTACTATACACTACTACTATACTACAGTGGACTACACCACTACTATACTACAGTGGACTACACTACTACTATACTACAGTGGACTACACTACTACTATACTACAGTGGACTACACTACTACTATACTACAGTGGACTACACTACTACTATACTACAGTGGACTACACTACTACTATACTACAGTGGACTACACTACTACTATACTACAGTGGACTACACTACTACCATACTACAGTGGACTACACTACTACTATACTACAGTGGACTACACTACTACCATACTACAGTGGACTACACTACTACTATACTACAGTGGACTACACTACTACCATACTACAGTGGACTACACTACTACAGTGGACTACACTACTACTACTATACTACAGTGGACTACACTACTACTACCATACTACAGTGAGACTACACTACTACCATACTACAGTGGACTACACTACTACCATACTACAGTGGACTACACTACTACCATACTACAGTGGACTACACTACTACTACTATACCAGTGGACTACACTACTACCATACTACAGTGGACTACACTACTACCATACCAGTGGACTACACTACTACCATACTACAGTGGACTACACTACTACCATACCAGTGGACTACACTACTACTATACTACAGTGGACTACACTACTACCATACTACAGTGGACTACACTACTACTATACTACATTGGACTACACTACTACCATACCAGTGGACTACACTACTACTATACTACATTGGACTACACTACTACCATACCAGTGGACTACACTACTACCATACCAGTGGACTACACTACTACTATACTACAGTGGACTACACTACTACCATACTACAGTGGACTACACTACTACTACTACCATACCAGTGGACTACACTACTACCATACTACAGTGGACTACACTACTACCATACCAGTGGACTACACTACTACTATACTACAGTGGACTACACTACTACCATACCAGTGGACTACACTACTACCATACTACAGTGGACTACACTACTACCATACCAGTGGACTACACTACTACCATACTACAGTGGACTACACTACTACTACTACCATACCAGTGGACTACACTACTACAGTGGACTACACTACTACCATACCAGTTGACTACACTACTACCAAACCAGTGGACTACACTACTACTATACCAGTGGACTACACTACTACCATACCAGTGGACTACACACTACTACCATACCAGTGGACTACACTACTACTATACTACAGTGGACTACACTACTACCATACCAGTGGACTACACTACTACCATACCAGTGGACTACACTACTACTATACTACAGTGGACTACACTACCAGTGGACTACACTACTACTATACTACAGTGGACTACACTACTACTATACTACAGTGGACTACACTACTACTATACTACAGTGGACTACACTACTACTATACTACATTTGACTACACTACTACTACTACTACTACCACTACTACCAGGACTTCTCCCTATGTGAAACTATGGATCTTTATTGCCTCACCTCTCTCTCCACTCCAGACCGTTCTGGACAATACCAGGGCGAACCAGGTACAAAACCAGGATGAACCAGGTCCAAAACCAGGAGGGTGAACCAGGTCCAAAACCAGGACAATACCAGGGTGAACCAGGTCCAAAACCAGGACAATACCAGGGTGAACCAGGTCCAAAACCAGGGCAAACCGTTGGACCATCATTTAACTCAACCATGGATGATGTTATCTTGGATTATAACAAGGGTTCTTTTTGGAACTCTGAAGACAATCATTGTTAGACCACAACTAACTGACTGGCAAAGCAACAGAACTTTAGAACTCAAGAAGGTTCCGCTCATTTCCTCATGTTCCAAGAGGAGTACAACTACAGAGCTGTCTAGAATCATCACATAATATTCCAGAACTATTTTGTTTGAATTTTTATCCCAATGGTTGAACTCAACTATCACTATAGCTTTGACCAATTCCCAGAAGATTGTAAGACCCTGGTTAATGAAGAATTAGACAAAGCCCCCAGCCCCCAATAAATCGATTATTCAGAGTACTCTGAAGTAAAAAAAATGCAAACACAGTCATTTTATAACTCCCACCTACACACACAGTTTATCACTTTTCTACCAGCCTGGCAGTTTCTAGCCTTTCCTCTCCTCCCGAGATTAGAGGGGCCTTGCAAGGGCCCTCTTTCCTGTTGTCAGTTTTCAGAGTTATAACAAGTCGACAGTTCAGTTGGCCTTGAATGTCTCAACTCTACCCAGCTCATATTGCGAAATAGTAACACAATGGTGTAGTCACACACATTATGGAATTATTACTCTAACACATTTCATACAATTACATGATTTCAGGGTGGAATCCTTTAGTCATTACTTTAAACATATAAATTCCTTTATCACTATATTGTGCACTACTTTTGAATTTTGCATATAGTGCATTATATAGTCTATTACTTTGAAAGTAGTACATTATATAGAGAATAATAGGGTGCCATTTTGGGACCCTTTTTGTTGAATAAACCCCTCCTCTCTAAACTGTCTGGGACCTTTTCATTGTATAAGTCCCTCCTCTCTAAACTGTCTGGGACCCTTTTCGTTGAATAAGCTCCTCCTCTCTAAACTGTCTGGGACCCTTTTCATTGAATAAGCTCCTCCTCTCTAAACTGTCTGGGACCCTTTTTGTGGAATAAGCTCCTCCTCTCTAAACTGTCTGTCGCATGGATAATAACGTGTTTTGGTTTTTGAAAGGTTCCAAAGCGTTTGTATATTAACGTTGTAATTCCTCCATGTGTCGAGTAATAAAACAGTTTGAAATAATCTATGTGTGTGTGTGTGTTTTTTTGGTGTGTGTGTGTGTGTACACATGTGTTTGTGAATATGTAGAGAAGTACTGTTATAATACAAAATGGGCCTGGATAGGTATTTTACATATCAGTTAACCACATCATATGTTCCAGCAGTCTGTAAACCTAACACTCTATAACCCTCACCTAACCCTCTATAACCCTTACCTAACCCTCTATAACCCTTACCTAACCCTCTGTAACCCTCTATAACCCTTACCTAACCCCTATAACCTCACCTAAACCTCTATAACCCTTACCTAACCCTCTATAACCCTTACCTAACCCTCTATAACCCTTACCTAACCCTCTATAACCCTTACCTAACCCTCTATAACCCTTACCTAACCCTCTATAACCCTTACCTAACCCTCTGTAACCCTCACCTAACCCTTATCTAACCCTCACCTAACCCTCTATAACCCTTACCTAACCCTCTATAACCCTTACCTAACCCTCTATAACCCTCACCTAACCTCTATAACCCTTACCTAACCCTCTATAACCCTCAATAACCCTTACCTAACCCTCTATAACCTCACCTGACCCTCTATAACCCTTACCTAACCCTCTATAACCCTCACCTAACCCTCTATAACCTCTATAACCCTCACCTAACCTCTATAACCCTCACCTAACCCTGTATAACCCTCACCTAACCCTCTATAACCCTTACCTAACCCTATAAACCTCACCTAACCCTCTATAACCTCAATAACCCTTACCTAACCTCTATAACCCTCACCTAAACCTCTATAACCCTTACCTAACCCCTATAACCCTTACCTAACTCTCTATAACCTCACCTAACCCTCTATAACCCTTACCTAACCCTCTATAACCCTTACCTAACCCTCTATAGCCCTCACCTAACCCTCTGTAACCCTCTATAACCCTTACCTAACCCTCACCTAACACTCTATAACCCTTACCTAACCCTCTATAACCCTCACCTAACACTCTATAACCCTTACCTAACTCTCTATAACCCTCACCTAACCCTCTATAACACTCACCTAACCCTCTATAACCTCACCTAACCCTCTATAACCCTTACCCTCTATAACCCTTACCTAACCCTCTATAACCCTCACCAAACCCTCTATAACCTCTATAACACTTACGTAACCCTCTATAACCCTTACCTAACCCTCTATAACCCTCACCTAACCTCTATAACCCTTACCTAACCTCTATAACCCTCACCTAACCCTCTACAACCCTCACCTAACCTCTATAACCTCAACTAACCCTCTATAACCTCCTAACCTCTATAACCTCACCTAACCCTCTATAACCCTTACCTAACCCTCTATAACCCTTACCTAACCCTCTATAACCCCACCTAACCCTCTATAACCCTTTACCTAACTCTCTATAACCCTTACCTAACCCTCACCTAACACTCTATAACCCTTACCTAACTCTCTATAACCCTCACCTAACCCTCTATAACACTCACCTAACCCTCTATAACCTCACCTAACCCTCTATAACCCTATAACCCTCTATAACCCTTACCTAACCCTCTATAACCCTCACCTAACCCTCTATAACCCTCTATAACACTTACGTAACCCTCTATAACCCTTACCTAACCCTCTATAACCTCACCTAACCCTCTATAACCCTTACCTAACCCTCTATAACCCTCACCTAACCCTCTACAACCCTCACCTAACCCTCTATAACCCTCAACTAACCCTCTATAACCTCACCTAACCTCTACAACCCTCACCTAATCCTCTATAACCCTCACCTAACCCTCTATAACCCTCACCTAACCCTCTGTAACCTCTATAACCCTCACCTAACCCTCTATAACCCTTACCTAACCCTCTATAACCCTCACCTAACCGTCTATAACCCTTACCTAACCCTCTATAACCCTCACCTAACCCTCTATAACCCTTACCTAACCCTCTATAACCCTTACCTAACCCTCTATAACCCTTACCTAACCCTCTGTAACCCTTACCTAACCCTCTATAAACCTCACCTAACCCTCTATAACCCTCACCTAACCATCTGTAACCCTCACCTAACCCTTTAACCCTCTATAACCCTCACCTAACCCTCTATAACCCTCACCTAACCCTCTATAACCCTTACCTAACCCTCAATAACCCTCTATAACCTCAATAACCCTTACCTTACCCTCAATAACCTTTACCTAACCCTCTATAACCCTTAACTAACCTCTATAACCCTCTGTAACCCTCTATAACCCTCACCTAACCCTCTATAACCCTTACCTAACCCTCTGTAACCCTCTATAACACTTGCCTAGCCCTCTATAACACTTACCTAACCATCTATAACCCTCACCTAACCCTCTACAACCCTCACCTAACCCTCTATAACCCTCAACTAACCCTCTATAACCTCACCTAACCCTCTATAACCTCACCTAACCCTCTATAACCCTCACCTAACCCTCTGTAACCTCTATAACCCTCACCTAACCCTCTATAACCCTTACCTAACCCTCTGTAACCCTCTATAACCCTCACCTAACCTCTATAAGCCTCACCTAACCCTCTTAACCCTTACCCTCTATAACCCTCTATAACCCTTACCTAACCCTCACCTATCCCTCTGTAACCCTCTATAACCTCACCTAACCCTCTATAACCCTTACCTAACCCTCTATAACCCTCACCTAACCGTCTATAACCCTTACCTAACCCTCTATAACCCTCACCTAACCTCTATAACCCTTACCTAACCCTCTATAACCCTTACCTAACCCTCTATAACCCTTACCTAACCCTCTGTAACCCTTACCTAACCTCTATAAACCTCACCTAACCCTCTATAACCCTCACCTAACCATCTATAACCTCACCTAACCCTCTTTAACCTCTATAACCCTCACCTAACCCTCTATAACCCTCACCTAACCCTTACCTAACCCTCAATAACCCTTACCTAACCCTCAATAACCCTTACCTAACCTCTATAACCCTTAACTAACCTCTATAACCCTCTGTAACCCTATAACCCCTTACCTAACCTCACCTAACACTCTATAACCCTTACCTAACCCTCTATAACCCTCACCTAACACTCTATAACCCTTACCTAACCCTCTATAACCCTCACCTAACCCTATAACACTCACCTAACCCTCTATAACCCTCACCTAACCCTCTATAACCCTTACCTCTATAACCCTTACCTAACCCTCTATAACCCTCACCAAACCCTCTATAACCTCTATAACACTTACCCTCTATAACCCTTACCTAACCCTCTATAACCCTCACCTAACCCTCTATAACCCTTACCTAACCCTCTATAACCCTCACCTAACCCTCTACAACCCTCACCTAACCTCTATAACCCTCAACTAACCCTCTATAACCTCAACTAACCCTCTATAACCTCACCTAACCTCTATAACCCTTACCTAACCTCTATAACCCTTACCTAACCTCTATAACCCCCACCTAACCCTCTATAACCCTTACCTAACTCTCTATAACCCTTACCTAACCCTCACCTAACACTCTATAACCCTTACCTAACTCTCTATAACCCTCACCTAACCCTCTATAACACTCACCTAACCTCTATAACCTCACCTAACCCTCTATAACCCTCTATAACCCTCTATAACCCTTACCTAACCTCTATAACCTCACCTAACCCTCTATAACCTCTATAACACTTACGTAACCCTCTATAACCCTTACCTAACCCTCTATAACCCTCACCTAACCCTATAACCCTTACCTAACCCTCTATAACCTCACCTAACCTCTACAACCTCACCTAACCCTCTATAACCCTCAACTAACCCTCTATAACCTCACCTAACCCTCTACAACCCTCACCTAACCCTCTATAACGCTCACCTAAACCTTATCTAACCCTCACCTAACCCTCTATAACCCTCACCTAACCCTCTATAACCCTTACCTAACCCTCTATAACCCTCACCTAACCCTCTATAACCTTCACCTAACCCTCTATAACCCTCTATAACACTTGCCTAACCCTCTATAACACTTACCTTACCCTCTATAACCCTTACCTAACCCTCTGTAACCCTTACCTAACTCTCTATAACCCTTACCTAACCCTCTATAACCCTTACCTAACCATCTATAACCCTCACCTAACCCTCTTTAACCCTCTATAACCCTCACCTAACCCTATAACCCTCACCTAACCCTATAACCCTTACCTAACCCTCAATAACCCTCAATAACCCTTACCTTACCTCAATAACCCTTACCTAACCCTCTATAACCCTTAACTAACCCTCTATAACCCTCTGTAACCCTCTATAACCCTCACCTAACCCTCTATAACCCTTACCTAACCCTCTGTAACCCTCTATAACACTTGCCTAACCTCTATAACACTTACCTAACCATCTATAACCCTCACCTAACCTCTACAACCCTCACCTAACCTCTATAACCCTCAACTAACCCTATATAACCTCACCTAACCCTCTATAACCCTCACCTAACCCTCTATAACCCTCACCTAACCCTCTGTAACCCTCTATAACCCTCACCTAACCTCTATAACCCTTACCTAACCCTCTGTAACCCCTATAACCCTCACCTAACCCTCTATAAGCCTCACCTAACCCTCTTAACCCTTACCCTCTATAACCCTCTATAACCCTTACCTAACCCTCACCTATCCCTCTGTAACCCTATAACCCTCACCTAACCTCTATAACCCTTACCTAACCTCTATAACCCTCACCTAACCGTCTATAACCCTTACCTAACCCTCTATAACCCTCACCTAACCTCTATAACCCTTACCTAACCCTCTATAACCCTTACCTAACCCTCTATAACCCTTACCTAACCCTCTGTAACCCTTACCTAACCCTCTATAAACCTCACCTAACCCTCTATAACCCTCACCTAACCATCTATAAACCTCACCTAACCCTCTTTAACCCTCTATAACCCTCACCTAACCCTCTATAACCTCACCTAACCCTTACCTAACCTCAATAACCCTTACCTAACCCTCAATAACCCTTACCTAACCCTCTATAACCCTTAACTAACCCTCTATAACCGTCTGTAACCCTCTATAACCCTCACCTAACCCTCTATAACCCTTACCTAACCCTCTGTAACCTCTATAACACTTGCCTAACCCTCTATAACACTTACCTAACCCTCTATAACCCTCACCTAACCCTCTACAACCCTCACCTAACCCTCTATAACCTCAACTAACCCTCTATAACCTCACCTAACCTCTATAACCCTCACCTAACCCTCTATAACCCTCACCTAACCCTCTGTAACCCTCTATAACCCTCACCTAACCCTCTATAACCCTTACCTAACCCTCTGTAACCCTCTATAACCCTCACCTAACCCTCTATTAGCCTCACCTAACCCTCTTAACCCTTACCCTCTATAACCTCTATAACCCTTACCTAACCCTCACCTATCCTCTGTAACCCCTATAACCCTCACCTAACCCTCTATAACCCTTACCTAACCCTCTATAACCCTTACCTAACCTCTGTAAACCTTACCTAACCCTCTGTAACCCTTACCTAACCCTCTATAACCCTTACCTAACCCTCTATAAACCTCACCTAACCCTCTATAACCCTCACCTAACCATCTATAACCCTCACCTAACCCTCTATAATCCTCTATAACCCTCAATAACCCTTACCTAACCCTCCATAACCCTTACCTAACCCTCTGTAACCCTTACCTAACCCTCTATAACCCTCTATAACCCTATAACCCTCACATAACCCTCAATAACCCTTACCTAACCCTCCATAACCCTTACCTAACCTCTATAACCCTTACCTAACCTCTGCAACCTCTATAACCCTCACCTAACCCTCTGTAACCCTCTATAACCCTCTGCAACCCTCTATAACCCTCACCTAACCCTCTATAACCCTTACCTAACCTCTATAACCCTCACCTAACCCTCTATAACCCTTACCTAACCCTCTGTAACCCTCTATAACCCTTACCTAACCCTCTATAACCCTTACCTAACCTCTATAACCCTTACCTAACCCTCTATAACCCTCACCTAACCATCTATAACCCTCACCTAACCCTCTTTAACCCTATAACCCTCACCTAACCTCTATAACCCTTACCTAACCCTATAACCCTCACCTAACCTCTATAACCCTCTATAACCTCACATAACCCTCAATAACCCTTACCTAACCCTCCATAACCCTTACCTAACCCTCTGTAACCCTTACCTAACCCTCTAAAACCCTCATCTAACCCTCTATAACCTCTATAACCCTCACATAACCTCAATAACCCTTACCTAACCCTCCATAACCCTTACCTAACCCTCTGTAACCCTTACCTAACTCTCTATAACCTCACCTAACCCTCTATAACCCTTACCTAACCCTCTGCAACCTCTATAACCCTCACCTAACCCTCTATAACCCTTACCTAACCCTCTATAACCCTCACCTAACCCTCTATAACCCTTACCTAACCCTCTGTAACCTCTATAACCCTTACCTAACCCTCTATAACACTTACCTAACCTCTATAACCCCACCTAACCTCTATAACCCTTACCTAACACTCTATAACCCTTACCTAACCCTCACCTAACACTCTATAACCCTTACCTAACCTCAATAACCCTATAACCCTTTATAACCCTTATTTACCTCAATAACCCTTACCTAACCCTCTATAACCCTTAACTAACCTCTATAACCCTCTGTAACCTCTATAACCCTCACCTAACCCTCTATAACCCTTACCTAACCCTCTGTAACCCTCTATAACACTTGCCTAACCTCTATAACACTTACCTAACCATCTATAACCCTCACCTAACCTCTACAACCCTCACCTAACCCTCTATAACCTCAACTAACCTCTATAACCTCACCTAACCCCTATAACCCTCACCTAACCTCTATAACCCTCACCTAACCCTCTGTAACCCTCTATAACCCTCACCTAACCCTCTATAACCCTTACCTAACCCTCTGTAACCCTCTATAACCCTCACCTAACCCTCTATAAGCCTCACCTAACCCTCTTAACCCTTACCCTCTATAACCCTCTATAACCCTTACCTAACCCTCACCTATCCTCTGTAACCCTCTATAACCCTCACCTAACCCTCTATAACCCTTACCTAACCCTCTATAACCCTCACCTAACCGTCTATAACCCTTACCTAACCCTCTATAACCCTCACCTAACCCTCTATAACCCTTACCTAACCCTCTATAACCCTACCTAACCCTCTATAACCCTTACCTAACCCTCTGTAACCCTTACCTAACCCTCTATAAACCTCACCTAACCCTCTATAACCCTCACCTAACCATCTATAACCCTCACCTAACCTCTTTAACCCTCTATAACCCTCACCTAACCCTATAACCCTCACCTAACCCTTACCTAACCCTCAATAACCCTTACCTAACCCTCAATAACCCTTACCTAACCCTCTATAACCCTTAACTAACCCTCTATAACCGTCTGTAACCCTCTATAACCCTCACCTAACCCTCTATAACCCTTACCTAACCCTCTGTAACCCTCTATAACACTTGCCTAACCCTCTATAACACTTACCTAACCCTCTATAACCCTTACCTAACCCTCACCTAACCCTCTATAACCCTCTATAACCCTCTATAACCTCACCTAACCTCTATAACCTCACCTAACCCTCTATAACCCTCACCTAACCCTCTGTAACCCCTATAACCCTCACCTAACCCTCTATAACCCTTACCTAACCCTCTGTAACCCTATAACCCTCACCTAACCCCTATTAGCCTCACCTAACCCTCTTAACCCTTACCCTCTATAACCTCTATAACCCTTACCTAACCCTCACCTATCCTCTGTAACCTCTATAACCTCACCTAACCCTCTATAACCCTTACCTAACCCTCTATAACCCTTACCTAACCTCTGTAAACCTTACCTAACCCTCTGTAACCCTTACCTAACTCTCTATAACCCTTACCTAACCTCTATAAACCTCACCTAACCCTCTATAACCCTCACCTAACCATCTATAACCCTCACCTAACCTCTATAATCCTCTATAACCCTCACATAACCCTCAATAACCCTTACCTAACCCTCCATAACCCTTACCTAACCCTCTGTAACCCTTACCTAACCTCTATAACCCTCTATAACCCTCTATAACCCTCACATAACCTCAATAACCCTTACCTAACCCTCCATAACCCTTACCTAACCTCTATAACCCTTACCTAACCCTCTGCAACCCTATAACCCTCACCTAACCCTCTGTAACCCTTACCTAACCTCTATAACCTCTGCAACCCTATAACCCTCACCTAACCTCTATAACCCTTACCTAACCCTCTATAACCCTCACCTAATCCTCTATAACCCTTACCTAACCCTCTGTAACCCTCTATAACCCTTACCTAACCCTCTATAACCCTTACCTAACCTCTATAACCCTTACCTAACCCTCTATAACCCTCACCTAACCATCTATAACCCTCACCTAACCTCTTTAACCCTCTATAACCCTCACCTAACCCTCTATAACCCTTACCTAACCCTCACCTAACCCTCTATAACCCTCTATAACCCTCACATAACCCTCAATAACCCTTACCTAACCCTCCATAACCCTTACCTAACCCTCTGTAACCCTTACCTAACCCTCTAAAACCCTCATCTAACCCTCTATAACCTCTATATTCCTCACATAACCCTCAATAACCCTTACCTAACCCTCCATAACCCTTACCTAACCCTCTGTAACCCTTACCTAACTCTCTATAACCTCACCTAACCCTCTATAACCCTTACCTAACCCTCTGCAACCCTCTATAACCCTCACCTAACCCTCTATAACCCTTACCTAACCTCTATAACCCTCACCTAACCCTCTATAACCCTCTGTAACCCTCTATAACCCTCTGCAACCCTCTATAACCCTCACCTAACCCTCTATAACCCTTACCTAACCCTCTATAACCCTCACCTAACCCTCTATAACCCTTACCTAACCCTCTGTAACCCTCTATAACCCTTACCTAACCTCTATAACCCTTACCTAACCCTCTATAACCCTTACCTAACCCTCTATAACCCTCACCTAACCATCTATAACCCTCACCTAACCTTTTAACCCTCTATAACCCTCACCTAACCTCTATAACCCTTACCTAACCCTCTATAACCCTCACCTAACCCCTATAACCCTCTATAACCCTCACATAACCCTCAATAACCCTTACCTAACCCTCCATAACCCTTACCTAACCCTCTGTAACCCTTACCTAACCCTCTAAAACCCTCATCTAACCCTCTATAACCCTCTATAACCCTCAATAACCCTTACCTAACCCTCCATAACCCTTACCTAACCCTCTGTAACCCTTACCTAACTCTCTATAACCCACACCTAACCCTCTATAACCCTTACCTAACCCTCTGCAACCCTCTATAACCCTCACCTAACCCTCTATAACCCTTACCTAACCCTCTATAACCCTCACCTAACCCTCTATAACCCTTACCTAACCCTCTGTAACCCTCTATAACCCTTACCTAACCCTCTATAACCCTTACCTAACCTCTATAACCCCACCTAACCCTCTATAACCCTTACCTAACACTCTATAACCCTTACCTAACCCTCACCTAACACTCTATAACCCTTACCTAACCCTCAATAACCCTATAACCCTCAATAACCCTTACCTTACCTCAATAACCCTTACCTAACCCTCTATAACCCTTAACTAACCCTCTATAACCCTCTGTAACCCTCTATAACCCTCACCTAACCTCTATAACCCTTACCTAACCCTCTGTAACCCTCTATAACACTTGCCTAACCTCTATAACACTTACCTAACCATCTATAACCCTCACCTAACCCTCTACAACCCTCACCTAACCCCTATAACCTCAACTAACCCTCTATAACCTCACCTAACCCTCTATAACCCTCACCTAACCTCTATAACCCTCACCTAACCCTCTGTAACCCTCTATAACCTCACCTAACCTCTATAACCCTTACCTAACCCTCTGTAACCCTATAACCTCACCTAACCCTCTATAAGCCTCACCTAACCCTCTTAACCCTTACCTCTATAACCCCTATAACCCTTACCTAACCCTCACCTATCCTCTGTAACCCCTATAACCCTTACCTAACCCTCTATAACCCTTACCTAACCCTATAACCCTCTATAACCGTTTATAACCCTTACCTAACCCTCTATAACCCTCACCTAACCCTATAACCCTTACCTAACCCTCTATAACCCTTACCTAACCCTCTATAACCCTTACCTAACCCTGTAACCCTTACCTAACCTCTATAAACCTCACCTAACCCTCTATAACCTCACCTAACCATCTATAACCCTCACCTAACCCTCTTTAACCTCTATAACCTCACCTAACCCTCTATAACCCTCACCTAACCCTTACCTAACCCTCAATAACCCTTACCTAACCCTCAATAACCCTACCTAACCCTCTATAACCCTTAACTAACCCTATAACCGTCTGTAACCCCTATAACCCTCACCTAACCCTCTATAACCCTTACCTAACCTCTGTAACCTCTATAACACTTGCCTAACCTCTATAACACTTACCTAACCCTCTATAACCCTCACCTAACCCTCTACAACCCTCACCTAACCCCTATAACCTCAACTAACCCTCTATAACCTCACCTAACCCTCTATAACCCTCACCTAACCCTCTATAACCTCACCTAACCCTCTGTAACCTCTATAACCTCACCTAACCCTCTATAACCCTTACCTAACCCTCTGTAACCCCTATAACCTCACCTAACCCTCTATTAGCCTCACCTAACCCTCTTAACCCTTACCCTCTATAACCTCTATAACCCTTACCTAACCCTCACCTATCCCTCTGTAACCCTATAACCTCACCTAACCTCTATAACCTTACCTAACCTCTATAACCCTTACCTAACCTCTGTAAACCTTACCTAACCCTCTGTAACCCTTACCTAACCTCTATAACCCTTACCTAACCTCTATAAACCTCACCTAACCCTCTATAACCCTCACCTAACCATCTATAACCCTCACCTAACCCTCTATAATCCTCTATAACCCTCACATAACCCTCAATAACCCTTACCTAACCCTCCATAACCCTTACCTAACCCTCTGTAACCCTTACCTAACCCTCTATAACCCTCTATAACCCTCTATAACCTCACATAACCCTCAATAACCCTTACCTAACCCTCCATAACCCTTACCTAACCCTCTATAACCCTTACCTAACCCTCTGCAACCTCTATAACCCTCACCTAACCCTCTGTAACCCTTACCTAACCCTCTATAACCCTCTGCAACCTCTATAACCCTCACCTAACCCTCTATAACCCTTACCTAACCCTCTATAACCCTCACCTAATCCTCTATAACCCTTACCTAACCCTCTGTAACCCTCTATAACCCTTACCTAACCCTCTATAACCCTTACCTAACCCTCTATAACCCTTACCTAACCTCTATAACCCTCACCTAACCATCTATAACCCTCACCTAACCTCTTTAACCCTCTATAACCCTCACCTAACCCTCTATAACCCTTACCTAACCCTCTATAACCCTCACCTAACCTCTATAACCCTATAACCCTCACATAACCCTCAATAACCCTTACCTAACCCTCCATAACCCTTACCTAACCCTCTGTAACCCTTACCTAACCCTCTAAAACCCTCATCTAACCCTCTATAACCCTCTATATTCCTCACATAACCCTCAATAACCCTTACCTAACCCTCCATAACCCTTACCTAACCCTCTGTAACCCTTACCTAACTCTCTATAACCCTCACCTAACCTCTATAACCCTTACCTAACCCTCAATAACCCTCTATAACCCTCAACAACCCTTACCTAACCCTCTATAACCCTTACCTAACCCTCTATAACCCTCTATAACCCTTACCTAACCCTCTGTAACCCTCTATAACACTTGCCTAACCCTCTATAACACTTACCTAACCCTCTATAACCCTTACCTAACCCTCTATAACCCTCACCTAACCCTCTATAACCCTTACCTAACCCTCTATAACCCTTACCTAACCCTCTATAACCTTCACCTAACCCTCTATAACTTTTACCCTCTATAACCCTTACCTAACCCTCTATAACCCTCACAAACCCTCTATAACCCTTACCCTCTATAACCCTTACCTAACCCTCTATAACCCTCACCAAACCCTCTATAACCTCTATAACACTTACGTAACCCTCTATAACCCTTACCTAACCCTCTATAACCCTCACCTAACCCTCTATAACCCTTACCTAACCCTCTATAACCCTCACCTAACCCTCTACAACCCTCACCTAACCCTCTATAACCTCTATAACCTCACCTAACCTCTACAACCCTCACCTAATCCTCTATAACCCTCACCTAACCCTCTATAACCCTCACCTAACCCTCTGTAACCTCTATAACCCTCACCTAACCCTCTATAACCCTTACCTAACCCTCTATAACCCTCACCTAACCGTCTATAACCTCACCTAACCCTCTATAACCCTTACCTAACCCTCTATAACCCTTACCTAACCCTCTATAACCCTTACCTAACCCTCTATAACCCTTACCTAACCCTCTATAACCCCCACCTAACCCTCTATAACCCTTACCTAACTCTCTATAACCCTTACCTAACCCTCACCTAACACTCTATAACCCTTACCTAACTCTCTATAACCCTTACCTAACCTCTATAACACTCACCTAACCCTCTATAACCCTCACCTAACCTCTATAACCCTTACCCTCTATAACCCTTACCTAACCCTCTATAACCCTCACCTAACCCTCTATAACCCTCTATAACCCTTACCTAACCCTCTATAACCCTTACCTAACCCTCTATAACCCTCACCTAACCCTCTATAACCCTTACCTAACCCTCTATAACCCTTACCTAACCCTCTATAACCCTCACCTAACCCTCTATAACCCTCACCTAACCCTCTATAACCCTCAACTAACCCTCTATAACCTCACCTAACCCTCTACAACCCTCACCTAATCCTCTATAACCCTCACCTAACCCTCTATAACCCTCTGTAACCCTCTATAACCCTCACCTAACCCTCTATAACCCTTACCTAACCCTCTATAACCCTTACCTAACCCTCTGTAACCCTTACCTAACCTTCTATAACCCTTACCCTCTATAACCCTTACCTAACCCTCTGTAACCCTTACCTAACTCTCTATAACCCTTACCTAACCCTCTATAAACCTTACTTAACCCTCTATAAACCTTACCTAACCCCCTATAACCCTCACCTAACCCTCTATGACCCTCTATAACCCTCACCTAACCCTCTATAACCCTCACCTAACCCTATATAACCCTTACCTAACCCTCAATAACCTCTATAACCCTCAATAACCCTTACCTAACCCTCAATAACCCTTAACTAACTCTCTATAACCCTCTGTAACCCTCTATAACCTCACCTAACCCTCTATAACCCTCTGTAACCCTCTATAACACTTGACTAACCCTCTATAACACTTACCTAACCCTCTATAACCCTCACCTAACCCTCTACAACCCTCACCTAACCTCTATAACCCTCAACTAACCCTCTATAACCTCACCTAACCCTCTATAACCCTCACCTAACCCTCTATAACCCTCACCTAACCCTCTGTAACCTCTATACCCTCACCTAACCCTCTATAACCCTTACCTAACCCTCTGTAACCCTCTATAACCCTCACCTAACCCTCTATAAGCCTCACCTAACCCTCTTAACCCTTACCCTCTATAACCCTCTATAACCCTTACCTAACCTCACCTATCCTCTGTAACCCTCTATAACCCTTACCTAACCCTCTATAACCCTTACCTAACCCTCTGTAAACCTTCACCTAACCTCTATAATCCTCTATAACCCTCACATAACCCTCAATAACCCTTACCTAACCCTCCATAACCCTTACCTAACCCTCTGTAACCCTTACCTAACCTCTATAACCCTCTATAACCTCACATAACCCTCAATAACCCTTACCTAACCCTCCATAACCCTTACCTAACCCTCTATAACCCTTACCTAACCCTCTGCAACCCTCTATAACCCTCACCTAACCCTCTGTAACCCTTACCTAACCCTCTATAACCCTCTGCAACCCTCTATAACCCTCACCTAACCCTCTATAACCCTTACCTAACCCTCTATAACCCTTACCTAACCCTCTATAACCCTTACCTAACCCTCTGTAACCCTCTATAACCCTTACCTAACCCTCTATAACCCTTACCTAACCCTCTATAACCCTTACCTAACCCTCTATAACCCTCACCTAACCCTCTATAACCCTCACCTAACCCTCTATAACCCTCACCTAACCCTCTATAACCCTCACCTAACCCTCTATAACCCTCACCTAACCCTCTATAACCCTCTATAACCCTCACATAACCCTCAATAACCCTTACCTAACCCTCCATAACCCTTACCTAACCCTCTGTAACCCTTACCTAACCCTCTATAACCCTCACCTAACCCTCTATAACCCTCTATAACCCTCACATAACCCTCAATAACCCTTACCTAACCCTCCATAACCCTTACCTAACCCTCTGTAACCCTTACCTAACTCTCTATAACCCTCACCTAACCCTCTATAACCCTTACCTAACCCTCTGCAACCCTCTATAACCCTCACCTAACCCTCTATAACCCTTACCTAACCCTCTATAACCCTTACCTAACCCTCTGTAACCCTCTATAACCCTTACCTAACCCTCTATAACCCTTACCTAACCCTCTATAACCCTTACCTAACCCTCTATAACCCTCACCTAACCCTCTATAACCCTTACCTAACTCTCTATAACCCTTACCTAACCCTCACCTAACACTCTATAACCCTTACCTAACCCTCTATAACCCTTACCTAACCCTCTATAACCCTCTATAACACTTACATAACCCTCTATAACCCTTACCTAACCCTCTATAACCCTCACCTAACCCTCTATAACCCTTACCTAACTCTCTATAACCCTCACCTAACCCTCTATAACACTCACCTAACCTCTATAACCTCACCTAACCCTCTATAACCCTTACCCTCTATAACCCTTAGCTAACCCTCTATAACCCTCACCTAACCTCTATAAGCCTCACCTAACCCTCTTAACCCTTACCCTCTATAACCCTCTATAACCATTACCTAACCCTCTATAACCTCACCTAACCCTCTATAACCCTTACCTAACCCTCTATAACCCTTACCTAACCCTCTATAACCCTTACCTAACCCTCTATAACCCTTACCTAACCCTCTGTAACCCTTACCTAACTCTCTATAACCCTTACCTAACCCTCTATAAACCTCACCTAACCCTCTATAACCCTCACCTAACCATCTATAACCCTCACCTAACCCTCTTTAACCCTCTATAACCCTCTATAACCCTCTATAACCCTTACCTAACCCTCAATAACCTCTATAACCCTCAATAACCCTTACCTAACCCTTATCTAACCCTCCATAACCCTTACGTAACCCTCTGTAACCCTTACCTAACCTCTATAACCCTTACCTAACCCTCTATAACCCTCACCTAACCCTCTATAACCTCTATAACCCTCACATAACCCTCAATAACCCTTACCTAACCTCCATAACCCTTACCTAACCCTCTGTAACCCTTACCTAACTCTCTATAACCCTCACCTAACCCTTACCTAACCCTCTGCAACCCTCTATAACCCTCACCTAACCCTCTATAACCCTTACCTAACCCTGTATAACCCTCTATAACCCTTACCTAACCCTCTGTAACCTCTATAACCCTTACCTAACCCTCTATAACCCTTACCTAACCCTCTATAACCCTTACCTAACCCTCTATAACCCCACCTAACCCTCTATAACCCTTACCTAACTCTCTATAACCCTTACCTAACCCTCACCTAACACTCTATAACCTTTACCTAACCCCAATATAACCCTTACCTAACCCTCTATAACACTTACATAACCCTCTATAACCCTTACCTAACCTCTATAACCCTCACCTAACCCTCTATAACCCTTACCTAACTCTCTATAACCCTCACCTAACCCTCTATAACACTCACCTAACCCTCTATAACCCTCACCTAACCCTCTATAACCCTTACCCTCTATAACCTTTACCTAAGCCTCTATAACCCTCACCTAACCCTCTATAAGCCTCACCTAACCCTCTTAACCCTTACCCTCTATAACCCTCTATAACCCTTACCTAACCCTCTGTAACCCTCTATAACCCTCACCTAACCCTCTATAACCCTTACCTAACCCTCTATAACCCTTACCTAACCCTCTATAACCCTCACCTAACCCTCTTAACCCTTACCCTCTATAACCTCTATAACCCTTACCTAACCCTCTGTAACCCTCTATAACCCTCACCTAACCTCTATAACCCTCACCTAACCTCTATAACCCTTACCTAACCCTCTATAACCCTCAATAACCCTTACCTAACCCTCAATAACCCTTACCTAACCCTCTATAACCCTTAACTAACCCTCTGTAACCCTTACCTAACTCTCTATAACCCTCTATAACCCTTACCAAACCCTCTGTAAACCTCTATAACCCTCAACTAACCCTCTATAACCCTTACCTAACCCTCTGTAACACTTGCCTAACCCTCTATAACACTTACCTAACCCTCTATAACCCTCACCTAACCCTCTACAACCCTCACCTAACCCTCTATAACCCTCAACTAACCCTCTATAACCTCACCTAACCCTCTATAACCCTCACCTAACCCTCTATAACCCTCACCTAACCCTCTGTAACCCTCTATAACCCTCACCTAACCCTCTATAACCCTTACCTAACCCTCTGTAACCCTCTATAACCCTCACCTAACCCTCTATAACCCTTACCTAACCCTCTATAACCCTCTATAACCCTTACCTAACCCTCACCTAACCCTCTGTAACCCTCTATAGCCCTCACCTAACCCTCTATAACCCTTACCTAACCCTCTATAACCCTTACCTAACCCTCTATAACCCTTACCTAACCCTCTATAACCCTTACCTAACCCTCTATAAACCTCACCTAACCCTCTATAACCCTCACCTAACCATCTATAACCCTCACCTAACCCTCTATAACCCTCTATAACCCTCTATAACCCTTACCTAACCCTCAATAACCCTCTATAACCCTCAACAACCCTTACCTAACCCTCTATAACCCTTACCTAACCCTCTATAACCCTCTATAACCCTTACCTAACCCTCTGTAACCCTCACCTAACCCTCTATAACTCTCACCTAACCTCTATAACCCTTACCTAACCTCTATAACCCTCACCTAACCCTCTGTAACCCTTACCTAACCTTCTATAACCCTTACCTAACCCTCTATAACCCTTACCTAACCCTCTATAACCCTCACCTAACCTCTATAACCCTTACCTAACTCTCTATAACCCTTACCTAACCCTCTATAACCCTTACCCTCTATAACCCTCACCTAACCCTCTATAACCCTTACCTAACCCTCTATAACCCTTACCTAACCCTCACCTAACCCTTACCTAACCCTCTATAACCCTTACCTAACCCTCTATAACCTTCACCTAACCCTCTATAACCTTCACCTAACCCTCTATAACCCTCACCTAACCCTCTATAACCCTTACCTAACCCTCTAACCCTTACCTAACCCTCTGTAACCCTTACCTAACTCTCTATAACCCTCTATAACCCTTACCTAACCCTCTATAACCCTTACCTAACCCTCTTTAACCGTCTATAACCCTTACCTAACCCTCTATAACCCTTACCTAACCTCTATAACCCTCACCTAACCCTCTATAACCCTTACCTAACCCTCTATAACCCTTACCTAACCCTCTATAACCCCCACCTAACCCTCTATAACCCTCACCTAACCCTCTATAACCCTTACCCTCTATAACTCTTACCTAACCCTCTATAACCCTCACCTAACCCTCTATAACCCTTACCCTCTATAACCCTTACCTAACCCTCTGTAACCCTTACCTAACTCTCTATAACCCTTACCTAACCCTCTATAACCCTTACCTAACCCTCTATAACCCTTACCTAACTCTCTATAACCCTTACCTAACCCTCTATAACCTTACCTAACCCTCTGTAACCCTTACCTAACCCTCTTTAACCTCTATAACCCTTACCTAACCCTCTATAACCCTTACCTAACCCTCTATAACCCTTACCTTACCCTCTATAACCCTTACCTAACCCTCTATAACCCTCACCTAACCCTCTATAACCCTTACCTAACTCTCTATAACCCTCACCTAACCCTCTATAACACTCACCTAACCCTCTATAACCCTCACCTAAACCTCTATAACCCTTACCCTCTATAACCCTTACCTAACCCTCTATAACCCTCACCTAACCCTCTATAACCCTTACCTAACCCTCTTAACCCTTACCTAACCCTCTATAACCCTTACCTAACCCTCTGTAACCTCTATAACCCTCACCTAACCCTCTATAACCCTTACCTAACCCTCTGTAACCCTTACCAAACCCTCTATAACACTCACCTAACCCTCTATAACCCTCACCTAAACCTCTATAACCCTTACCCTCTATAACCCTCACCTAACCCTCTATAACCCTCACCTAACCCTCTATAACCCTTACCTAACCCTCAATAACCCTCTATAACCCTCAATAACCCTTACCTAACCCTCAATAACCCTTACCTAACCCTCTATAACCCTTAACTAACCCTCTGTAACCCTTACCTAACTCTCTATAACCCTCTATAACCCTTACCAAACCCTCTGTAACCCTCTATAACCCTCACCTAACCCTCTATAACCCTTACCTAACCCTCTGTAACCCTCTATAACACTTGCCTAACCCTCTATAACACTTACCTAACCCTCTATAACCCTCACCTAACCCTCTATAACCCTCAACTAACCCTCTATAACCTCACCTAACCCTCTATAACCCTCACCTAACCCTCTATAACCCTCACCTAACCCTCTGTAACCCTCTATAACCCTCAATAACCCTTACCTAACCCTCTGTAACCCTCTATAACCCTCACCTAACCTCTATAAGCCTCACCTAACCCTCTTAACCCTTACCCTCTATAACCCTCTATAACCCTTACCTAACCCTCACCTAACCCTCTGTAACCCTCTATAACCCTCAATAACCCTTACCTAACCCTCTATAACCCTCTATAACCCTTACCTAACCCTCTATAACCCTCACCTAACCCTCTATAACCCTTACCTAACCCTCTATAACCCTCACCTAACCCTCTATAACTCTCACCTAACCCTCTATAACTCTCACCTAACCCTCTATAACCCTCTATAACCCTCACCTAACCCTCTATAACCCTTACCTAACCTCTATAACCCTTACCTAACCCTCTATAACCCTCTGTAACCCTTACCTAACCCTCTATAACCCTTACCTAACTCTCTATAACCCTTACCTAACCCTCTATAACCCTTACCCTCTATAACCCTCACCTAACCCTCTATAACCCTTACCTAACCCTCTATAACCCTTACCTAACCCTCACCTAACCCTTACCTAACCTCTATAACCCTTACCTAACCCTCTATAACCTTCACCTAACCCTCTATAACCTTCACCTAACCTCTATAACCCTCACCTAACCCTCTATAACCCTTACCTAACACTCTAACCCTTACCTAACCCTCTGTAACCCTTACCTAACTCTCTATAACCTCTATAACCCTTACCTAACCCTCTATAACCCTTACCTAACCCTCTTTAACAGTCTATAACCCTTACCTAACCCTCTATAACCCTTACCTAACCCTCTATAACCCTCACCTAACCTCTATAACCCTTACCTAACCTCTATAACCCTTACCTAACCCTCTATAACCCCCACCTAACCCTCTATAACCCTCACCTAACCCTCTATAACCCTTACCCTCTATAACTCTTACCTAACCCTCTATAACCCTCACCTAACCCTCTATAACCCTTACCCTCTATAACCCTTACCTAACCCTCTGTAACCCTTACCTAACTCTCTATAACCCTTACCTAACCCTCTATAACCCTTACCTAACCCTCTTTAACCTCTATAACCCTTACCTAACCCCCTATAACCCTCACCTAACCCTCTATGACCCTCTATAACCCTTACCTAACCTCTATAACCCTTACCTTACCCTCTATAACCCTTACCTAACCCTCTAACCTCACCTAACCCTCTATAACCCTTACCTAACCCTCTATAACCTTCACCTAACCCTCTATAACCTTCACCTAACCCTCTATAACCCTCACCTAACCCTCTATAACCCTTACCCTCTATAACCCTTACCTAACCCTCTGTAACCCTTACCTAACTCTCTATAACCCTTACCTAACCCTCTATAACCCTTACCTAACCCTCACCTAACCCTCTATAACCCTTACCTAACCCTCACCTAACCCTCTATAACACTTACCTAACCCTCTATAACCCTTACCTAACCCTCACCTAACCCTCTATAACCCTCTATAACCCTTACCTAACCCTCTATAACCCTCACCTAACCCTCTATAACCCTCACCTAACCCTCTATAACCCTCACCTAACCCTCTATGACCCTCACCTAACCCTCTATAACCCCCACCTAACCATCTATAACCCTTACCTAACCCTCTATAACCCTTACCTAATCCTCTGTAACCCTCTATAACACTTACCTAACCCTCTATAACCCTTACCTAACCCTCTATAACACTTGTCTAACCCTCTATAACACTTACCTAACCCTCTGTAACCCTTACCTAACTCTCTATAACCCTTACCTAACCCTCTATAACCCTTACCTAACCCTCTATAACCCTCACCTAACCCTCTATAACCCTCACCTAACCCTCTATAACCCTTACCTAACCCTCTATAACCCTCACCTAACCCTCTATAACCCTCTGTAACCTTTACCTAACCCTCTATAACCCTTACCTAACCCTCTATAGCCCTTACCTAACCCTCTATAACCCTTACCTAACTCTCTATAACCCTTACCTAACCTCTATAACCCTTACCTCTATAACCCTCACCTAACCCTCTATAACCCTTACCTAACCCTCTATAACCCTTACCTAACCCTCTATAACCCTCACCTAACCCTTACCTAACCTCTATAACCCTTACCTAACCCTCTATAACCTTCACCTAACCCTCTATAACCTTCACCTAACCCTCTATAACCCTCACCTAACCCTCTATAACCCTTACCTAACCCTCTAACCCTTACCTAACCCTCTGTAACCCTTACCTAACTCTCTATAACCCTCTATAACCCTTACCTAACCCTCTATAACCCTTACCTAACCTCTTTAACCGTCTATAACCCTTACCTAACCCTCTATAACCCTTACCTAACCCTCTATAACCTAACCCTCTATAACCCTTACCTAACCCTCTATAACCCCCACCTAACCCTCTATAACCCTCACCTAACCCTCTATAACCCTTACCCTCTATAACTCTTACCTAACCCTCTATAACCCTTACCCTCTATAACCCTCACCTAACCCTCTATAACCCTCACCTAACCCTCTATAACCCTTACCTAACCCTCTGTAACCCTCTATAACCTCACCTAACCTCTATAAGCCTCACCTAACCCTCTTAACCCTTACCCTCTATAACCCTCTATAACCCTTACCTAACCCTCACCTAACCCTCTGTAACCCTCTATAACCCTTACCTAACCCTCTATAACCCTTACCTAACCCTCTATAACCCTTACCTAACCCTCTATAACCCTTACCTAACCCTCTATAACCCTTACCTAACCATCTATAACCCTCACCTAACCCTCTTTAACCCTCTATAACCCTCACCTAACCCTCTATAACCCTCACCTAACCTCTATAACCCTCTATAACCCTTACCTAACCCTCTATAACCCTCAATAACCCTTACCTAACCCTCAATAACCTCTATAACCCTTACCTAACCCTCTATAACCCTCACCTAACCCTCTATAACCCTTACCTAACCCTCTATAACCCTCACCTAACCCTCTATAACTCTCACCTAACCCTCTATAACCCTTACCTAACCCTCTATAACCCTCACCTAACCCTCTGTAACCCTTACCTAACCCTCTATAACCCTTACCTAACCCTCTATAACCCTTACCTAACCCTCTATAACCCTCACCTAACCCTCTATAACCCTTACCTAACTCTCTATAACCCTTACCTAACCCTCTATAACCCTGACCCTCTATAACCCTCACCTAACCCTCTATAACCCTTACCTAACCCTCTATAACCCTTACCTAACCCTCACCTAACCCTTACCTAACCTCTATAACCCTTACCTAACCCTCTATAACCTTCACCTAACCCTCTATAACCTTCACCTAACCCTCTATAACCCTCACCTAACCCTCTATAACCCTTACCTAACACTCTAACCCTTACCTAACCCTCTGTAACCCTTACCTAACTCTCTATAACCCTCTATAACCCTTACCTAACCCTCTATAACCCTTACCTAACCCTCTTTAACAGTCTATAACCAAATCAAATCAAATCAAATCAAATTTTATTTGTCACATACACATGGTTAGCAGATGTTAATGCGAGTGTAGCGAAATGCTTGTGCTTCTAGTTCCGACAATGCAGTAATAACGAGCAAGTAATCTAACTAACAATTCCAAAAAAAAACTACTGTCTTATACACAGTGTAAGGGGATAAAGAATATGTACATAAGGATATATGAATGAGTGATGGTACAGAGCAGCATAGGCAAGATACAGTAGATGATATCGAGTACAGTATATACATATGAGATAAGTATGTAAACCAAGTGGCATAGTTAAAGTGGCTAGTGATACATGTATTACATAAGGATGCAGTCGATGATATAGAGTACAGTATCAACGTATGCATATGAGATGAACAATGTAGGGTAAGTAACATTATATAAGGTAGCATTGTTTAAAGTGGCTAGTGATATATTTACATAATTTCCCATCAATTCCCATGATTAAAGTGGCTGGAGTAGAGTCAGTGTCATTGACAGTGTGTTGGCAGTAGCCACTCAATGTTAGTGGTGGCTGTTTAACAGTCTGATGGCCTTGAGATAGAAGCTGTTTTTCAGTCTCTCGGTCCCAGCTTTGATGCACCTGTACTGACCTCGCCTTCTGGATGACAGCGGGGTGAACAGGCAGTGGCTCGGTGGTTGATGTCCTTGATGATCTTTATGGCCTTCCTGTAGCATCGGGTGGTGTAGGTGTCCTGGAGGGCAGGTAGTTTGCCCCGGTGATGCGTTGTGCAGACCTCACTACCCTCTGGAGAGCCTTACGGTTGAGGGCGGTGCAGTTGCCATACCAGGCGGTGATACAGCCCGCCAGGATGCTCTCGATTGTGCATCTGTAGAAGTTTGTGAGTGCTTTTGGTGACAAGCCGAATTTCTTCAGCCTCCTGAGGTTGAAGAGGCGCTGCTGCGCCTTCCTCGCGATGCTGTCTGTGTGAGTGGACCAATTCAGTTTGTCTGTGATGTGTATGCCGAGGAACTTAAACTTGCTACCCTCTCCACTACTGTTCCATCGATGTGGATGGGGGTGTTCCCTCTGCTGTTTCCTGAAGTCCACAATCATCTCCTTAGTTTTGTTGACGTTGAGTGTGAGGTTATTTTCCTGACACCACACTCCGAGGGCCCTCACCTCCTCCCTGTAGGCCGTCTCGTCGTTGTTGGTAATCAAGCCTACCACTGTTGTGTCGTCCGCAAACTTGATGATTGAGTTGAGGCGTGCATGGCCACGCAGTCGTGGGTGAACAGGGAGTACGGGAGGGGCTCAGAACGCACCCTTGTGGGGCCCCAGTGTTGAGGATCAGCGGGGAGGAGATGTTGTTGCCTACCCTCACCACCTGGGGGCGGCCCGTCAGGAAGTCCAGTACCCAGTTGCACAGGGCGGGGTCGAGACCCAGGGTCTCGAGCTTGATGACGAGCTTGGAGGGTACTATGGTGTTGAATGCCGAGCTGTAGTCGATGAACAGCATTCTCACATAGGTATTCCTCTTGTCCAGATGGGCAGTGTGCAGTGTGGTTGAGATTGCATCGTCTGTGGACCTATTTGGGCGGTAAGCAAATTGGAGTGGGTCAAGGGTGTCAGGTAGGGTGGAGGTGATATGGTCCTTGACTAGTCTCTCAAAGCACTTCATGATGACGGATGTGAGTGCTACGGGGCGGTAGTCGTTTAGCTCAGTTACCTTAGCTTTCTTGGGAACAGGAACAATGGTGGCCCTCTTGAAGCATGTGGGAACAGCAGACTGGTATAGGGATTGGTTGAATATGTCCGTAAACACACCGGCCAGCTGGTCTGCGCATGCTCTGAGGGCGCGGCTGGGGATGCCGTCTGGGCCTGCAGCCTTGCGAGGGTTAACACGTTTAAATGTCTTACTCACTTCGGCTGCAGTGAAGGAGAGACCGCATGATTCCGTTGCAGGCCGTGTCAGTGGCACTGTATTGTCCTCAAAGCGGGCAAAAAGTTATTTAGTCTGCCTGGGAGCAAGACATCCTGGTCCGTGACTGGGCTGGGTTTCTTCCTGTAGTCCGTGATTGACTGTAGACCCTGCCACATACCTCTTGTGTCTGAGCCGTTGAATTGAGATTCTACTTTGTCTCTGTACTGGCGCTTAGCTTGTTTGATAGCCTTGCGGAGGGAATAGCTGCACTGTTTGTATTCAGTCATGTTACCAGACACCTTGCCCTGATTAAAAGCAGTGGTTCGTGCCTTCAGTTTCACACGAATGCTGCCATCAATCCACGGTTTCTGGTTAGGGAATGTTTTAATCGTTGCTATGGGAACGACATCTTCAACGCACGTTCTAATGAACTCGCACACCGTATCAGCGTATTCGTCAATGTTGTTGTCTGACGCAATACGAAACATCTCCCAGTCCACGTGATGGAAGCAGTCTTGGAGTGTGGAGTCAGCTTGGTCGGACCAGCGTTGGACAGACCTCAGCGTGGGAGCTTCTTGTTTTAGTTTCTGTCTGTAGGCAGGGATCAACAAAATGGAGTCGTGGTCAGCTTTTCCGAAAGGGGGCGGGGCAGGGTCTTATATGCGTCGCGGAAGTTAGAGTAACAATGATCCAGGGTCTTTCCACCCCTGGTTGCGCAATCAATATGCTGATAAAATTTAGGGAGTCTTGTTTTCAGATTAGCCTTGTTAAAATCCCCAGCTACAATGAATGCAGCCTCCGGATAAATCGTTTCCAGTTTGCAGAGAGTTAAATAAAGTTCGTTCAGAGCCATCGATGTGTCTGCTTGGGGGGGGATATATACGGCTGTGATTATAATCGAAGAGAATTCTCTTGGTAGATAATGCGGTCTACATTTGATTGTGAGGAATTCTAAATCAGGTGAACAGAAGGATTTGAGTTCCTGTATGTTTCCTTCATCACACCATGTCACGTTGGCCATAAGGCATACGCCCCCGCCCGTCTTCTTACCAGAGAGATGTTTGTTTCTGGCGGCGCGATGCGTGGAGAAACCCGCTGGCTGCACCGCTTCGGATTGCGTCTCTCTAACCCTTACCTAACCCTCTATAACCCTTACCTAACCCTCTATAACCCTCACCTAACCCTCTATAACCCTTACCTAACCCTCTATAACCCTTACCTAACCCTCTATAACCCCCACCTAACCCTCTATAACCCTCACCTAACCCTCTATAACCCTTACCCTCTATAACTCTTACCTAACCCTCTATAACCCTCACCTAACCCTCTATAACCCTTACCCTCTATAACCCTTACCTAACCCTCTGTAACCCTTACCTAACTCTCTATAACCCTTACCTAACCCTCTATAACCCTTACCTAACCCTCTTTAACCCTCTATAACCCTTACCTAACCCTCTTTAACCCTCTATAACCCTTACCTAACCCTCTTTAACCCTTACCTAACCCTCTATAACCCTCTATAACCCTTACCTAACCCTCTATAACCCTCACCTAACCCTCTATAACCCTCACCTAACCCTCTAACCCTCACCTAACCCTCTATAACCCTTACCTAACCCTCTATAACCTTCACCTAACCCTCTATAACCTTCACCTAACCCTCTATAACCCTCACCTAACCCTCTATAACCCTTACCCTCTATAACCCTTACCTAACCCTCTGTAACCCTTACCTAACTCTCTATAACCCTTACCTAACCCTCTATAACCCTTACCTAACCCTCTTTAACCCTCTATAACCCTTACCTAACCCTCACCTAACCCTCTATAACCCTTACCTAACCCTCTATAACCCTTACCTAACCCTCTATAACCCTCTATAACCCTCTATAACCCTTACCTAACCCTCTATAACCCTCACCTAACCCTCTATAACCCTTACCTAACCCTCTATAACCCTCACCTAACCCTTTATAACCCTCTATAACCCTCACCTAACCCTCTATAACCCCCACCTAAACCTCTATAACCCTTACCTAACCCTCTATAACCCTTACCTAACCCTCTGTAACCCTCTATAACCCTTACCTAACCCTCTATAACCCTTACCTAACCCTCTATAACCCTTACCTAACCCTCTGTAACCCTCTATAACACTTACCTAACCCTCTGTAACCCTTACCTAACTCTCTATAACCCTCTATAACCCTCACCTAACCCTCTATAACCCTTACCTAACCCTCTATAACCCTTACCTAACCCTCTATAACCCTCACCTAACCCTCTATAACCCTTACCTAACCCTCTATAACCCTCACCTAACCCTCTATAACCCTCTGTAACCCTTACCTAACCCTCTATAACCCTTACCTAACCCTCTATAACCCTTACCTAACCCTCTATAACCCTCACCTAACCCTCTATAACCCTTACCTAACTCTCTATAACCCTTACCTAACCCTCTATAACCCTTACCCTCTATAACCCTCACCTAACCCTCTATAACCCTTACCTAACCCTCTATAACCCTTACCTAACCCTCTATAACCCTTACCTAACCCTCTATAACCCTTACCTAACCCTCTATAACCTTCACCTAACCCTCTATAACCTTCACCTAACCCTCTATAACCCTCACCTAACCCTCTATAACCCTTACCTAACCCTCTAACCCTTACCTAACCCTCTGTAACCCTTACCTAACTCTCTATAACCCTCTATAACCCTTACCTAACCCTCTATAACCCTTACCTAACCCTCTTTAACCGTCTATAACCCTTACCTAACCCTCTGTAACCCTTACCTAACTCTCTATAACCTAACCCTCTATAACCCTTACCTAACCCTCTATAACCCCCACCTAACCCTCTATAACCCTCACCTAACCCTCTATAACCCTTACCCTCTATAACTCTTACCTAACCTCTATAACCCTTACCCTCTATAACCCTCACCTAACCCTCTATAACCCTCACCTAACCCTCTATAACCCTTACCCTCTATAACCTCACCTAACCCTCACGTAACCATCTATAACCCTTACCCTCTATAACCCTCACCTAACCCTCTATAACCCTTACCTAACCCTCTATAACCCTCACCTAATCCTCTATAACCCTTACCCTCTATAACCCTTACCTAACCTCTATAACCCTCACCTAACCCTCTATAACCCTCACCTAACCCACTATAACCCTTACCTAAACCTCTATAACCCTTACCTAACCCTCCATAACCCTTACCTAACTCTCTGTAACCCTCTATAACCCTTACCTAACCCTCCGTAACCCTTACCTAACCCTCTATAACCCCTACCTAACCCTCACCTAACCCTCTGTAACCCTCTATAACCCTTACCTAACCCTCTATAACCCTCACCTAACCCTCTGTAACCCTTACCTAACCCTCTATAACCCTTACCTAACCCTCTATAACCCTTACCTAACCCTCTATAACCCTTACCTAACCCTCTATAACCCTTACCTAACCCTCTATAACCCTTACCTAACCCTCTATAACGCTTACCTAACCCCAACCCTTTTCATTTGAATTTCATTGGGATGTTCCAAGACCAAATGGCTTCCCGCCAGAGATACTTTGAGGTGATGAGAAACATTGACCGTAGGTTGTCAATGGGCCACGCGGTGTATTCTGGGTATACTGCAGTGGAGGCACCTCCGAGCCTGTGTTCAGGTGTGAAACACTAAAAAGTTATAATTTTCAGATAAAACTATGCTAAATATATTGATATGTCATCAAATAATTTATTAAAACACACTGTTTTGCAATGGTCTACAGTAGCCTCAAACAGCACTCAATACAAAACCTAGGAGGCTCATGGTCCTCACCCCTTCCATGCAGGGTAACTAATTGGTAATGTTATGTATTTATAGTCCATCTGGTCAGGGTAACGTTATGTATTTATAGTCCATCTGGTCAGGGTAATGTTATGTATTTATAGTCCATCTGGTCAGGGTAACGTTATGTATTTATAGTCCATCTGGTCAGGGTAACGTTATGTATTTATAGTCCATCTGGTCAGGGTAACGTTATGTATTTATAGTCCATCTGGTCAGGGTAACGTTATGTATTTATAGTCCATCTGGTCAGGGTAAACTAATTGGTAACGTTATGTATTTTTGTCCATCTTGGTCAGGGTAACTAATTGTCATATTCATAGAGAAACAGCACCGTGGGGTTCATAGAGAAACAGCACCGTCGGGTTCATTGGGAAACAGCACCGTGGGGTCATAGAGAAACAGCACCGTCGGGTTCATTGGGAAACAGCACCGTCGGGTTCATTGGGAAACAGCACCGTCGGGTTCATTGGGAAACAGCACCGTCGGGTTCATTTCATAGAGAAAAACAGCACACCCCGTCGGGGTTCATTCGGGTTCATAGAAACAGCACCGTCGGGTTCATAGAGAAACAGCACCGTCGGGTTCATAGAGAAACAGCACCGGGTTCATAGAGAAACAGGTCGGGTTCATAGAGAAACAGCACCGTCGGGTTCATAGAGAAACAGCACCGTCGGGTTCATAGAGAAACAGCACCGTCGGGTTCATAGAGAAACAGCACCGTC
>NW_024609566.1:0-25000 GCF_018296145.1 Oncorhynchus tshawytscha
GGACATATATTGGTTGTTAGCCCTGACTATAGGACATATATTGGTTGTTAGCCCCTGACTATAGGACATATATTGGTTGTTAGCCCCTGACTATAGGACATATATTGGTTGTTAGCCCCTGACTATAGGACATATATTGGTTGTTAGCCCTGACTATAGGACATATATTGGTTGTTAGCCCTGACTATAGGACATATATTGGTTGTTAGCCCCTGACTATAGGACATATATTGGTTGTTAGCCCCTGACTATAGGACATATATTGGTTGTTAGCCCTGACTATAGGACATATATTGGTTGTTAGCCCCTGACTATAGGACATATATTGGTTGTTAGCCCCTGACTATAGGACATATATTGGTTGTTAGCCCTGACTATAGGACATATATTGGTTGTTAGCCCCTGACTATAGGACATATATTGTTGTTGTGACTATAGGACATATATTGGTTGTTAGCCCCTGACTATAGGACATATATTGGTTGTTAGCCCCTGACTATAGGACATATATTGGTTGTTAGCCCCTGACTATAGGACATATATTGGTTGTTGCCCCTGACTATAGGACATATATTGGTTGTTAGCCCCTGACTATAGGACATATATTGGTTGTTAGCCCCTGACTATAGGACATATATTGGTTGTTAGCCCCTGACTATAGGACATATATTGGTTGTTAGCCCCTGACTATAGGACATATATTGGTTGTTAGCCCCTGACTATAGGACATATATTGGTTGTTAGCCCCTGACTATAGGACATATATTGGTTGTTAGCCCCTGACTATAGGACATATATTGGTTGTTAGCCCCTGACTATAGGACATATATTGGTTGTTAGCCCCTGACTATAGGACATATATTGGTTGTTAGCCCCTGACTATAGGACATATATTGGTTGTTAGCCCCTGACTATAGGACATATATTGGTTGTTAGCCCCTGACTATAGGACATATATTGGTTGTTAGCCCCTGACTATAGGACATATATTGGTTGTTAGCCCCTGACTATAGGACATATATTGGTTGTTAGCCCCTGACTATAGGACATATATTGGTTGTTAGCCCCTGACTATAGGACATATATTGGTTGTTAGCCCCTGACTATAGGACATATATTGGACATATATTTGTTAGCCCCTGACTATAGGACATATATTGGTTGTTAGCCCCTGACTATAGGACATATATTGGTTGTTAGCCCCTGACTATAGGACATATATTGGTTGTTAGCCCCTGACTATAGGACATATATTGGTTGTTAGCCCCTGACTATAGGACATATATTGGTTGTTAGCCCCTGACTATAGGACATATATTGGTTGTTAGCCCCTGACTATAGGACATATATTGGTTGTTAGCCCCTGACTATAGGACATATATTGGTTGTTAGCCCCTGACTATAGGACATATATTGGTTGACTTAGGACCCCTGACTATAGGACATATATTGGTTGTTAGCCCCTGACTATAGGACATATATTGGTTGTTAGCCCCTGACTATAGGACATATATTGGTTGTTAGCCCCTGACTATAGGACATATATTGGTTGTTAGCCCCTGACTATAGGACATATATTGGTTGTTAGCCCCTGACTATAGGACATATATTGGTTGTTAGCCCCTGACTATAGGACATATATTGGTTGTTAGCCCCTGACTATAGGACATATATTGGTTGTTAGCCCCCCTGACTATAGGACATATATTGGTTGTTAGCCCCTGACTATAGGACATATATTGGTTGTTAGCCCCTGACTATAGGACATATATTGGTTGTTAGCCCCTGACTATAGGACATATATTGGTTGTTAGCCCCTGACTATAGGACATATATTGGTTGTTAGCCCCTGACTATAGGACATATATTGGTTGTTAGCCCCTGACTATAGGACATATATTGGTTGTTAGCCCCTGACTATAGGACATATATTGGTTGTTAGCCCCTGACTATAGGACATATATTGGTTGTTAGCCCCTGACTATAGGACATATATTGGTTGTTAGCCCCTGACTATAGGACATATATTGGTTCCATTTCATCGATTTCTGCTGTAGATCACAGGAGGCAGAATCCCTCCGTTCCTCCACCCCTCTGTTCCTCCACCCCTCCGTCCCCTCTGTTCCTCCACCCCTCTGTTCCTCCACCCCTCTGTTCCTCCACCCCTCCGTCCCTCCATCCCTCCGTTCCTCCACCCCTCTGTTCCTCCGTTCCTCCGTCCCTCCGTTCCTCCACCCCTCTGTTCCTCCATTCCTCCGTTCCTCCGTTCCTCCGTTCCTCCATCTCTCCATCCCTCCATTCCTCCATCTCTCCATCCCTCCATTCCTCCATCCCTCCATTCCTACGTTCCTCCCTTCCCCAGTTTCTCCATTTCTCCGTCCCGCCCATCATCCATCCCTCCGTTCCTCCATTCCTCCATCCCTCCGTTCCTCCATCCCTCTGTTCCTCCATCCCTCTGTTCCTCCATTCCACCGTCCCTCCATTAATCCGTTCCTCCATTCCTCTGTTCCTCCATTCCTCTGTTCCTCCATTCCTCCATCCCTCCATTAATCCATTCCTCCATTCCTCTGTTCCTCCATTCCTCCATCCCTCCATTAATCCGTTCCTCCATTCCTCTGTTCCTCCATTCCACCGTCCCTCCATTAATCCATTCCTCCATCCCTCTGTTCCTCCATTCCTCCATCCCTCCATTAATCCATTCCTCCATCCCTCTGTTCCTCCATTCCTCCATCCCTCCATTAATCCGTTCCTCCATTCCTCCGTTCCTCCGTTCCTCCGTTCCTCCATTCCTCTGTTCCTCCATTCCTCCGTTCCTCTGTTCCTCTGTTCCTCCATTCCTCTGTTCCTCTGTTCCTCCATTCCTCCGATCCTCTGTTCCTCCGTTCCTCCATTCCTCTGTTCCTCCATTCCTCCATCCCTCCATTAATCCGTTCCTCCATTCCTCTGTTCCTCCATCCCTCCATTCCTCCGTTCCTCCGTTCCTCTGTTCCTCCATTCCTCCGTTCCTCTGTTCCTCTGTTCCTCCATTCCTCTGTTCCTCTGTTCTTCCATTCCTCCGTTCCTCTGTTCCTCCATTCCTCTGTTCCTCCATTCCTCCGTTCCTCTGTTCCTCCATTCCTCCGTTCCTCTGTTCCTCCATTCCTCCGTTCCTCCGTTCCTCCATTCCTCCGTTCCTCCGTTCCTCCGTTCCTCCGTTCCTCCGTTCCTCTGTTCCTCTGTTCCTCCGTTCCTCTGTTCCTCCGTTCCTCCATTCCTCCATCCCTCCATTCCTCCATCTCTCCATCCCTCCATTCCTACATTCCTCCCTTCCCCAGTTTCTCCATTTCTCCGTCCCGCCCATCATCCATCCCTCCGTTAATCCATTCCTCCATTCCACTGTTCGTCCATCCCTCCATTCCTCCATCCCTCCATTTCTACATTCCTCCCTTCCCCAGTTTCTCCATTCCTCTGTCCCTCCCATCCTCCATCCTTCACTCTTGGACTCCTGAGTGGGGCAGCGGCCTAAGGCACTGCATCTCAGTGCAAGAAGCATCACTGCAATACCTGGTTCGAATCCAGGCTGCATCAAATCCAGCTGTGGGAGTCCCATAGGGCGGAGCACAATTGGCCCAGCGCCGTCCGGGTTTAGCCAGGGTATCACGTCATAGTAAATAAAAATTTGTTATGGGATCCTATTATTATTAACTCAGGGGTGGATCGAGGGGTACTGTCATCATTAACTCAGGGGTGGATAGAGGGGTACTGTCATCATTAACTCAGGGGTGGATAGAGGGATACTGTCATCATTAACTCAGAGAGGGGTACTGTCATCATTAACACAGGGGTGGATAGAGGGGTACTGTCATCATTAACTCAGGGGTGGATCGAGGGATACTGTCATCATTAACTCAGGGGTGGATAGAGGGACTGTCATCATTAACTCAGAGAGGGGTACTGTCATCATTAACTCAGGGGTGGATAGAGGGATACTGTCATCATTAACTCAGGGGTGGATAGAGGGACTGTCATCATATCTTTAACTTCTCCTGTTAGAGGGATGGATCCTCTACTTCTCCTGTTAGTGGGATGGATCCTCTACTTCTCCTCTTAGAGGGATGGATCCTCTACTTCTCCTGTTAGTGGGATGGATCCTCTACTTCTCCTGTTAGAGGGATGGATCCTCTACTTCTCCTCATAGAGGGATGGATCCTCTACTTCTCCTCTTAGAGGGATGGATCCTCTTCTTCTCCTCTTAGAGGGATGGATCCTCTACTTCTCCTCTTAGAGGGATGGATCCTCTACTTCTCCTGTTAGTGGGATGGATCCTCTACTTCTCCTCTTAGAGGGATGGATCCTCTACTTCTCCTGTTAGAGGGATGGATCCTCTACTTCTCCTGTTAGAGGGATGGATCCTCTACTTCTCCTGTTAGAGGGATGGATCCTCTACTTCTCCTCTTAGAGGGATGGATCCTCTACTTCTCCTCTTAGAGGGATGGATCCTCTACTTCTCCTCTTAGAGGGATGGATCCTCTACTTCTCCTCTTAGAGGGATGGATCCTCTACTTCTCCTCTTAGAGGATGGATCCTCTTCGAGGATATATATATTTTTTTAAATTTTAATATATATTTTTTATCCCAGCCCCCTGTCTCCGCAGGTAGGCCATCAGTGTAAATAAGAATTTGTTCTTAACTGACTTGTCTAGTTAAATAAAGGTTAAATAAACATATATCATTTACCATGCGTTATAGATAGAGATTAAAGTCTGCATATATTCTGTTTCTGCACATCAAATCTGTTCAGAGTTAAAGCCATGTCCCTTCCTGTCCTACAGAGTACTTATCTGTCTCTCTCTGTCTGTCTCTCTGTCTCTCTGTCTCTCTGTCTCTCTCTGTCTGTCTCTCTGTCTCTCTCTCTGTCCTTCTGTCTCTCTGTCTCTCTGTCTGTCTCTCTGTCTCTTCTGTCTCTCTGTCTCTCTGTCTCTCTCTCTGTCCTTCTGTCTCTCTGTCTCTCTGTCTTCTCTCTGTCTCTCTGTCTCTCTCTCTCTCTGTCTCTCTGTCTCTCTGTCTCTCTCTCTGTCTCTCTGTCTCTCTCTGTCCTTCTGTCTCTGTCTCTCTGTCTCTCTCTGTCTCTGTCTCTCTGTCTCTCTGTCCTCTCTCTGTCTCTCTCTGTCTCTCTCTCTCTCTCTCTGTCCGTTCTCTCTGTCTCTCTGTCTCTCTCTGTCTCTCTGTCTACTCTCTCTCTGTCTTACTCTCTCTCTCTCTTCTTTCTGTCTCTCTCCTGCTCTCTATCTCTCTGTCTCTCTGTCTCTTTCTCTCTGTCTCTCTGTCTTCTGTCTCTCTGTGCATCTGTTCTATAGTCTCTCTTTGTCTTACTCTCTCTCTCTGTCTCTCTCTCTCCCTCTCTCTCTCTCTCTCTCTCTCTCTCTCTGTCTCTCCTCTCTCTCTCTCTCTCTTTCTCTGTCTCTGTCTGTCTCCGTTTCTCTCTGTTGTCTCTCTGTCTCTCTCTCTGTCTCTCTCTCTCTCTCTCTGTTCTCTCTCTCTGTCTCTCTCTCTCTGTCTCTCTTCTCTCTCTCCTTGTTCTCTTCTCTCTTCTCTCTCTCTCTCTCTCTTTCTTTCTCTCTCCTCTCTCTCTCTCTCTCTCTCTCTCTCTTTCTTCTTTCTCTGTCTTCTCTCTCTCTGTTCTCTCTGTTCTCTTTGTTCTTTCTCTCTCTCTTTCCCTCTCTCTCTTTCTTTCTCTCTCTCTTTCCCTCTCTCTCTCTCTCTCTCTCTCCCTTCTCTCTCTCTGTCTCTCTCTCTCTGTTCTTCTCTCTCTCTCTTTCTCTCTCTCCTCTCTCTCTCTATCTCTCTCTCTCCCTCTCTCTCTCCTCTCTCTCTCCTCTCTCTCTCTCCCTCTCTCTCTCCATCTCTCTCTCCTCTCTCTCTCTCCCTCTCTCTCTCTTGCACGCGTGCACACTCTCTCTCTCTCCATCTTTCTTTCTTTCTGTTTTTGTTATGAAACAGGATAATAAAAAGCATTAAGGACGTAGACTACAGTACATACATGTCGTTGGCAACCAGAAGCCCTTCTTCTTCTCCGTGTCACTGATGCTCATCTGAAGGATGTGAGCACATAGGCCTTACATTCAATGTTCAGAGGGGCTGTTTGCCTTTCATCCTGTGGTTGAACCATACTGTTGTATTTATGTTGTACTAAAAACAGGGTTCGTTCTTTAAGTTTATGGAATCACAAGGGTTGTTGTCAGAGGACAAAAAACCCTGATGTCTGATGAAATCATCTAAGAATCAATGTAAGATCTGCATGAATATATATATATATTATTTACTTACACTTATTTTATATATATATATATTATTTACTTACACTTATTTTATATATATATATATTATTTACTTACACTTATTTTATATATATATATATTATTTACTTACACTTATTTTATATATATATATATTATTTACTTACACTTATTTTATATATATATATATTATTTACTTACACTTATTTTATATATATATATATTATTTACTTACACTTATTTTATATATATATATATATATTATTTACTTACACTTATTTTATATATATATATATTATTTACTTACACTTATTTTATATTTATATATATTATTTACTTACACTTATTTTATATATATATATATTATTTACTTACACTTATTTTATATATATATATATTATTTACTTACACTTATTTTATATATATATATATTATTTACTTACACTTATTTTATATATATATATATTATTTACTTACACTTATTTTATATATATATATATTATTTACTTACACTTATTTTTTATATATATATTTTTATTTCATCTTATTTTATATATATATATATTATTCTTACACTTATTTATATATATATATATTATTTACTTACACTTATTTTATATATATATATATTATTTACTTACACTTATTTTATATATATATATATTATTTACTTACACTTATTTTATATATATATATATTATTTACTTACACTTATTTTATATATATATATATTATTTACTTACACTTATTTTATATATATATATATTATTTACTTACACTTATTTTATATATATATATATTATTTACTTACACTTATTTTATATTTCCTTTGTATTTCATCAGTGATATTTCTTCAGCTCCCTTCTGAGTTGAATCTGTTTACGTTGTTTTAAAAACAAGGGAGCTGAAAGACAGGGGGATAAAAGACAGGGAGCTGAAAGACAGGGGGATAAAAGACAGGGAGCTGAAAGACAGGGGGATAAAAGACAGGGAGCTGAAAGACAGGGGGATAAAAGACAGGGAGCTGAAAGACAGGGGGATAAAAGACAGGGAGCTGAAAGACAGGGGGATAAAAGACAGGGAGCTGAAAGACAGGGGGATAAAAGACAGGGAGCTGAAAGACAGGGGGATAAAAGACAGGGAGCTGAAAGACAGGGGGATAAAAGACAGGGAGCTGAAAGACAGGGGGATAAAAGACAGGGAGCTGAAAGACAGGGGGATAAAAGACAGGAGCTGAAAGACAGGGGATAAAAGACAGGGAGCTGAAAGACAGGGGATAAAAGACAGGGAGCTGAAAGACAGGGGGATAAAAGACAGGGAGCTGAAAGACAGGGGGATAAAGACAGGGAGCTGAAAGACAGGGGGATAAAAGACAGGGAGCTGAAAGACAGGGGGATAAAAGACAGGGAGCTGAAAGACAGGGGGATAAAAGACAGGGAGCTGAAAGACAGGGGGATAAAAGACAGGGAGCTGAAAGACAGGGGGATAAAAGACAGGGAGCTGAAAGACAGGGGGATAAAAGACAGGGAGCTGAAAGACAGGGGGATAAAAGACAGGGAGCTGAAAGACAGGGGGATAAAAGACAGGGAGCTGAAAGACAGGGGGATAAAAGACAGGGAGCTGAAAGACAGGGGGATAAAAGACAGGGAGCTGAAAGACAGGGGGATAAAAGACAGGGAGCTGAAAGACAGGGGGATAAAAGACAGGGAGCTGAAAGACAGGGGGATAAAAGACAGGGAGCTGAAAGACAGGGGGATAAAAGACAGGGAGCTGAAAGACAGGGGGATAAAAGACAGGGAGCTGAAAGACAGGGGGATAAAAGACAGGGAGCTGAAAGACAGGGGGATAAAGACAGGGAGCTGAAAGACAGGGGGATAAAAGACAGGAGCTGAAAGACAGGGGGATAAAAGACAGGGAGCTGAAAGACAGATGTGGGGATAAAAGACAGGGAGCTGAAAGACAGGGGGATAAAAGACAGGGGAGCTGAAAGACAGGGGGACAGGGAGCTGAAAGACAGGGAGCTTGACAAGCTGAAAGGGGATAAAAGACAGGAGCTGAAAGACAGGGGATAAAGACAGGGAGCTGAAAGACAGGGGGATAAAAGACAGGGAGCTGAAAGACAGGGGATAAAAGACAGGGAGCTGAAAGACAGGGGATAAAAGACAGGGAGCTGAAAGACAGGGGGATAAAAGACAGGGAGCTGAAAGACAGGGGGGATAAAAGACAGGGAGCTGAAAGACAGGGGATACCAAAAGATTGGGAGCTCAAAAGACAGGGGGATAAAAGACAGGGTAGCTGAAAGACAGGGGGATAAAAGACAGGGAGCTGAAAGACAGGGGGATCAACCTTAGTGTTCTAGAAAAGACAGAACACAGGAGCTGAAAGACATGCATGGGATAAAAGACAGGGAGCTGAAAGACAGTGAACACAGAGGGGATAAAAGACAGGGAGCTGAAAAAGACAGAACTGGGATAAAGACAGGGAGCTGAAAGACAGGGGATAAAAGACAGGGAGCTGAAAGACAGGGGATAAAAGACAGGGAGCTGAAAGACAGGGGATAAAAGACAGGGAGCTGAAAGACAGGTTCTAGGGATAAAAGACAGGGAGCTGAAAGACAGGGGATAAAAGACAGGAGCTGAAAGACAGTGTTCTAGGGGATAAAAGACAGGAGCTGAAAGACAGGGGGATAAAAGACAGGGAGCTGAAAGACAGTGTTCTAGGGGATAAAAGACAGGGAGCTGAAAGACAGGGGGATAAAAGACAGGGAGCTGAAAGACAGGGGATAAAAGACAGTGAGCTGAAAGACAGGGGATAGAAAGACAGGGGATAAAAGACTGGGAGCTGAAAGACAGGGGGATAAAAGACAGGGAGCTGAAAGACAGGGGATAAAAGACAGGGAGCTGAAAGACAGGGGATAAAAGACAGGGAGCTGAAAGATTCTACGGGGATAAAAGACAGGAGCTGAAAGACAGGGGGATAAAAGACAGGGAGCTGAAAGACAGGGGATAAAAGACAGGGAGCTGAAAGACAGGGGGATAAAAGACAGGGAGCTGAAAGACAGGGGATAAAAGACAGGGAGCTGAAAGACAGGGGGATAAAAGACAGGGAGCTGAAAAGACAGGGGATAAAAGACAGGGAGCTGAAAGACAGGGGATAAAAGACAGGGAGCTGAAAGACAGGGGATAAAAGACAGGGAGCTGAAAGACAGGGGATAAAAGACAGGGAGCTGAAAGACAGGGGATAAAAGACAGGGAGCTGAAAGACAGGGGGATAAAAGACAGGGAGCTGAAAGACAGATGAACACAGGGGATAGAAAGACTATGGATGAAACCTTAGGAGCTGAAAGACAGGGGGATAAAAGACAGGGAGCTGAAAGACAGGGGATATGCAAAGACAGTGGAGCTGAAAGACAGTGAACACAGGATAAAAGACAGGGAGCTGAAAGACAGGGGGATAAAAGACAGGGAGCTGAAAGACAGGGGATAAAAGACAGGGAGCTGAAAGACAGTTGATAAAAGACAGGGGATAAAAGACAGGGGGATAAAAGACAGGGAGCTGAAAGACAGGGGGATAAAAGACAGGGAGCTGAAAGACAGGGGATAAAAGACAGGGAGCTGAAAGACAGGGGGATAAAAGACAGGGAGCTGAAAGACAGGGGGATAAAAGACAGGGAGCTGAAAGACAGGGGGATAAAAGTAGGTTTGTAAACACTGGTCAGTTAATAATAGACTTGACTAAAGAGACACATAGATGTGTGTCGGACAGTCTTAAACCCGGTCACAACATGTTGACTCTCCCAACAGGGTTGAACTGCAGCACAGGGAGAGATAAGGGTAACAAACATACATGGTAACCAATCAGATCCCTCCTTTACATATGTAAAGGGTCTCTGTCTCCACGGTCAAGTCTCCACTCAGTTCTCAGATGTACCAATCAGATCCCTCCTTTACATATGTAAAGGGTCTCTGTCTCCACGGTCAAGTCTCCACTCAGTTCTCAGATGTACCAATCAGATCCCTCCTTTACATATGTAAAGGGTCTCTGTCTCCACGGTCAAGTCTCCACTCAGTTCTCAGATGTACCAATCAGATCCCTCCTTTACATATGTAAAGGGTCTCTGTCTCCACGGTCAAGTCTCCACTCAGTTCTCAGATGTACCAATCAGATCCCTCCTTTACATATGTCAGGGTCTCTGTCTCACGGTCAAGTCTCCATCAGTTCTCAGATGTACCAATCAGATCCCTCCTTTACATATGTAAAGGGTCTCTGTCCCCACGGTCAAGTCTCCACTCAGTTCTCAGATGTACCAATCAGATCCCTCCTTTACATATGTAAAGGGTCTCTGTGAACACAGGTCAAGTCTCACAGTCAGTTCTCAGATGTACCAATCAGATCCCTAGAACTTACATATGTAAAGTGGTCTCTGTCTCCACGGTCAAGTCTCCACTCAGTTCTCAGATGTACCAATCAGATCCCTCCTTTACATATGTAAAGGGTCTCTGTCTCCACGGTCAAGTCTCCACTCAGTTCTCAGATGTACCAATCAGATCCCTCCTTTACATATGTAAAGGGTCTCTGTCTCCACTGTCAAGTCTCCACTCAGTTCTCAGATGTACCAATCAATTATTGATATTTCAAAATATATATATTTTTTTTACATCAACATCAACAGTATTTGTTTAACTGTTGTGAAAGTTTATTGATTTACTGTTGTGATTATTATCACGTCAATTGGGAAGTGCAGGCCTTTTATCACAGCTCAACCTTAGTGTTCTAGAACTGTCCCCTATATAGACAGTGAACACAGAGCCCAGAGCTTCTCAGACAGTCAGATTCTATGCATGAAACCTTAGTGTTCTAGAACTGTCCCCTATAGAGACAGTGAACACAGAGCCCAGAGCTTCTCAGACAGTCAGATTCTATGCATGAAACCTTAGTGTTCTAGAACTGTCCCCTATAGAGACAGTGAACACAGAGCCCAGAGCTTCTCAGACAGTCAGATTCTATGCATGAAACCTTAGTGTTCTAGAACTGTCCCCTATAGAGACAGTGAACACAGAGCCCAGAGCTTCTCAGACAGTCAGATTCTATGCATGAAACCTCAGTGTTCTAGAACTGTCCTTCTCAGACAGTCAGATTCTATGCATGAAACCTCAGTGTTCCCCTATAGAGACAGTGAACACAGAGCCCAGAGCTTCTCAGACAGTCAGATTCTATGCATGAAACCTCAGTGTTCTAGAACTGTCCCCTATAGAGACAGTGAACACAGAGCCCAGAGCTTCTCAGACAGTCAGATTCTATGCATGAAACCTCAGTGTTCTAGAACTGTCCCCTATAGAGACAGTGAACACAGAGCCCAGAGCTTCTCAGACAGTCAGATTCTATGCATGAAAGTGAACACAGAGCCCAGAGCTTCTCAGACATTATCAGCTGTTCTAGAACTGTATTCCCAGTGTGCTGTATAGGTTCAATGGACAGTGAACACAGAGCCCAGAGCTTCTCAGACAGTCTTTCTAATAGCAGATGAAAGCCAGACATGCTCTAGTGTTCTAGAACTGTCCCCTATAGAGACATAGCGCCCAGATTCCCTCAGATTCTAGTGCACTACTGTTTTGACACAGAGCCCAGAGCTTCTCAGACAGTCAGATTCTATGCATGAAACCTCAGTGTTCTAGAACTGTCCCCTATAGAGACAGTGAACACAGAGCCCAGATCAGACAGTCAGCCATTTGGGATGCGGTGCAAATCAAATCAAAGTCTAATTTTATTTGTCACATGTGCCTATAGAGACAGTGAACACAGAGTAGCTTCAGAGCTTCTCAGACACCTTATAGTGTTCTAGAATCCCCTATAGAGACAGTGAACACAGAGCCCAGAGCTTAAACATGAAACCTTTGTTAGTTTTAGAGACAGTGAAAATAAGTGCTTTACAGTCAGATTCTAAAAAATAACTGTAATAGATAAGTGAACACAGAGCCCAAAAAAACAAACAAATAAATAACAAATAATTCAGAAAGATTCTAGCAGCAGTAAAATAACAGTAGCGAGGCAGTCATATGGAGGGGTACAGCTGTTTCTGTATTCTTCAGAGTTCAATGGGGAGGCTCTATACAGACGGGGGGTTAGAGCCAGACATGCTCAGAGTCAATGTGGAGGCTACTTTTGACCAGAGGGGTTCACTATACGGTGACAGAGTCATTTGGGAGGCAAATCAAATCAAATCTCATTTTATTTGTCAGAGTCAATGTGGAGGTGGAGAAAAATAAGGGGGTACCAGTACAGAGTCAGGCCATATGGAGGGGTACCGGTACAGAGTCATATGGAGGTGAAATGCAGGGGTACCAGTACAGAGTCAGTGTGGAGGCTATATACAGGGGGTACCGGTACAGAGTCAATGTGGAGGCCATATGGAGGGGGTACCAGTACAGAGTCAGTGTGGAGGCTATATACAGGGGGTACTGGTACAGAGTCAATGTGGAGGCCATATGGAGGGGGTACCGGTACAGAGTCAATGTGGAGGCTATATACAGGGGGTACCAGTACAGAGTCAGTGTGGAGGCTATATACAGGGGGTACCAGTACAGAGTCAATGTGGAGGCTATATGGAGGGGGTACCTGGTACAGAGTCAATGTGGAGGCCATATGGAGGGGTACCAGTACAGAGTCAATGTGGTACAGAGCTATATACAGGGGGTACCAGTACAGAGTCAGTGTGGAGGCTATATACAGGGGGTACTGGTACAGAGTCAATGTGGAGGCCATATGGAGGGGGTACCGGTACAGAGTCAATGTGGAGGCTATATACAGGGGTACCGGTACAGAGTCAATTGGAGGCTATATACAGGGGGTACCAGTACAGAGTCAATGTGGAGGCTATATACAGGGGGTACCAGTACAGAGTCAATGTGGAGGCTATATACAGGGGTACCGGTACAGAGTCAATGTGGAGGCTATATACAGGGGGTACCGGTACAGAGTCAATGTGGAGGCTATATACAGGGGTACCGGTACAGAGTCAATGTGGAGGCTATATACAGGGGGTACCGGTACAGAGTCAATGTGGAGGCTATATACAGGGGGTACCGGTACAGAGTCAATGTGGAGGCTATATACAGGGGGTACCGGTACAGAGTCAATGTGGAGGCTATATACAGGGGGTACCGGTACAGAGTCAATGTGGAGGCTATATACAGGGGGTACCGGTACAGAGTCAATGTGGAGGTTATATACAGGGGTACCGGTACAGAGTCAATGTGGAGGATATATACAGGGGGTACCGGTACAGAGTCAATGTGGAGGTTATATACAGGGGGTACCGGTACAGAGTCAATGTGGAGGTTATATACAGGGGGTACCGGTACAGAGTCAATGTGGAGGCTATATACAGGGGGTACCGGTACAGAGTCAATGTGGAGGTTATATGGAGGGGGTACCGGTACAGAGTCAATGTGGAGGTCTATATACAGGGGGTACCGGTACAGAGTCAATGTGGAGTCTATATACAGGGGGTACCGGTACAGAGTCAATGTGGAGGCTATATACAGGGGGTACCGGTACAGAGTCAATGTGGAGGCCATATGGAGGGGTACCGGTACAGAGTCAATGTGCAGAGGCACAGATTAGTGGAGGTAATTGAGGTAATATGTCCATGTAGGTAGAGTTAACGTGACTATGCATAGATAATAACCAGAGAGTAGCAGCAGCGTTAAAAGGAGGTAAATAGTCTGGGAAGCCATTTGATTTTCTGTTCAGGACTGATTCAACTCTAGAACTGCTCACCGAGGGCAGAATCATCAGCTTCCTGCTTGAGCTACAGGCTGGAGACTACGCCACCTTTAGTCTGAGACAGCCTCCAGGACATTGGTCATATCCCCTAGTCAAGGGTACAGTGTTGCACTTCTGCACTTTGTCTAAGAGGATATGTGTCGGTGGCGCAGTGGTCTAGAGCACTGCATCGCAGCGCTAGCTGTGCCACCAGAGACTCTGGGTCTGAGCCCAGGCTCTGTCGCAGCCGGCCGCGACCTGGAGGTCCATGGGGCGACGCACAATTGGCCTAGCATCGTCCGAGTTAGGGAGGGTTTGGCCGGTAAGGATATCCTTGTCTCATCGCGCACCAGCGACTCCTGCGGCGGGCCGGGCGCAGTGCACACTGACCAGGTCACTAGGGGCACGGTGTTTTCTCCGACACATTGGTGCGGCTGGCTTCCGGGTTGGATGCGCGCTGTGTTAAGAAGCAGTGCGGCTTGGTTGGGTTGTGTTTCGGAGGGCACATGGGTTTCGACCTTGGTCTCTCCCGAGCCCGTACGGGAGTTGTAGCGATGAGACAAGATAGTAACTACTAACAATTGGATACCACGAAATTGGGGAGAAAAGGGGTGTAAAAAAGAATAACAGGATATGTGTCCTGTAATGGCACCGTATCGCTCTTTGAAGGTCACTCGTTTTTTTGATTAGAGCCCCTTGGGCCATTTAGGACATCCTACGCACTTCATCTGAGGGGAGATGCCTTTTCATTCACTTCTTCTAAGGGCACATGCCTTTTCATTCACTTCATCTGAGGGGAGATGCCTTTTCATTCACTTCATCTGAGGGGAGATGCCTTTTCATTCACTTCTTCTGAGGGGAGATGCCTTTTCATTCACTTCTTCTGAGTGGAGATGCCTTTTCATTCACTTCTTGGAGATGCCTTTTTTCATTCACTTCTTCTGAGGGGAGATGCCTTTTCATTCAGTGGAGATGCCTTTTCATTCACTTCATCTGAGGGGAGATGCCTTTTCATTCACTTCTTCTGAGGGGAGATGCCTTTTCATTCACTTCATCTGAGTGGAGATGCCTTTTCATTCACTTCATCTGAGTGGAGATGCCTTTTCATTCACTTCATCTGAGGGGAGATGCCTTTTCATTCACTTCATCTGAGTGGAGATGCCTTTTCATTCACTTCATCTGAGGGGAGATGCCTTTTCATTCACTTCATCTGAGGGGAGATGCCTTTTCATTCACTTCATCTGATGCCTTTTCATTCACTTCTTCTGGGAGATGCCTTTTCATTCACTTCATCTGAGGGGAGATGCCTTTTCATTCACTTCTTCTGAGGGGAGATGCCTTTTCATTCACTTCATCTGAGTGGAGATGCCTTTTCATTCACTTCATCTGAGTGGAGATGCCTTTTCATTCACTTCATCTGAGGGGAGATGCCTTTTCATTCACTTCATCTGAGTGGAGATGCCTTTTCATCCACTTCATCTGAGGGGAGATGCCTTTTCATTCACTTCATCTGAGGGGAGATGCCTTTTCATTCACTTCGAGGGGAGATGCCTTTTCATTCACTTCTTCTGAGGGGAGATGCCTTTTCATTCACTTCTTCTGAGGGGAGATGCCTTTTCATTCACTTCTTCTGAGGGGAGATGTCTAGAATACCACCCAGCATCTTACTGAGATCAAGGTTTATCCTTGTTTATGAATAGACATAACATGCATCCATTATAAAATCTCCCACGGTTATGTAACAAGTCCCTTTGACGCACATCAATAATTGGATGAACTACCGTCGTCATGACATCACTGGGAGGAGATGAAGAGAGACATCCCTTTATTCAGCCACTCACCAGGACCGTCATAGAGCTTCAAGGCAAAGCGCTCCAATATAAAAAACCATATTTATTCATGGAGCACTGCAGTCCGTCTTGTAACGGTGTAATGTACATCAAACCCTGTTAATGGTTTCAATATTACTGAGCTTCAGGGGGCTCTCGCTCTCTAAAGAAAGACGGACTGAATGACTGACAGAGAGACATTCAGCTAATAGCTTCTCATATCCTATTAAGATAAAACGCCTAAATCATCTCATAATCAGACAACCATTTGCAAAAAAATCATTAAGAGAAATATAAGATTCCATTAAAATGCCAAAGTATCCTGTCCCACGACGGATTAATAATCATTTATGATAATAGTTCCTTGTTCTGACTTCAACTCCTCAGCCTACCTACTCACCTACTCACCTGCCTACCTACTTACCCGCCCGCCGCCCACCACCCGCCCACCACCCGCCCGCCCGCCACCCGCCCGCCTGCCACCCGCCCACCCGCCCGCCCACCCACCCGCCCGCCACCCGCCCGCCCGCCACCCGCCCGCCACCCGCCCGCCTGCCCACCATGCTTTGTATTCAGGACAAAAAGTGCATTTTTTTGCCACATTTTTTGCAGTATTACTTTAGTGTGTTATTGAAAACAGGATGCATGTTTTGGAATATTTTCACTCTGTCAACTAGATTAATATTGTGGAGTAACTCCAATGTTGTTGATCCATCCTCAGTTTTATCCTATCAAAGCCATTAAACTCTTTAACTGTTTTAAAATCGCCATTGCCAGTTTCCTTCCTCTCCGGCAACTGAGTTAGGAAGGGCAACTGTATCTTTGTAGTAACTGGGTGTATTGATACACCATCCAAAGTGTAATTAATATCTGCACCATGCTCAAACGGGATCTTCAATGTCTGCTTTAAAAAAAAACATCTACCAGTAGGTGTCCTTCTTTGTGAACTATTGGAAAACCTCCCTGAACATTCCAGATAATTGTAATTATGGGGTACAGAGATAGGGTAGTCATTTAAAAATCATGTTAAACACTATTTCTGCACACAGAGTGAGTCCATGCAACTTATTATGTGATTTGTTACCAAATTGTCACTACTGAACTTATTTAGGCTTGTTATGGCAAAGGATTGAGTACTTATTGACTCAATACATTTCAGCTTTTCCTAAAAAATATGTATATACTATTGTGACCAACTTTTTATTATTATTATCATTTATTTTCCTACATATATATATATAAAGAAACCAAAAACATTAGATTTTTTTTGGGGATAGGTATTATTGGTCCTGTCTCTCCCCTCTCCCTCCCTCCTCAGTAGGCGTAAACCATTCCTATTCCCATCTCCCCTCTCCCTCCCTCCTCAGTGGGCTGCTCCCCTCTTCCTCCCTCCTCAGTAGGCGTCTCCCCTCTCCCTTCCTCCTCAGTAGGCGTCTCCCCTCTCCCTTCCTCCTCAGTAGGCGTCTCCCCTCTCCCTTCCTCCTCAGTAGGCGTCTCCCCTCTCCCTCCCTCCTCAATAGGCGTCTCCCCTCTCCCTCCCTCCTCAGTAGGCGTCTCCCCTCTCCCTTTCCCCTCAGTAGGCATCTCCCCTCTCCCTCCCTCCTCAGTAGGCGTCTCCTCTCTCCCTCCCTCCTCAGTAGGCGTCTCCCCTCTCCCTCCCTCCTCAGTAGGCGTCTCCCCTCTCCCTCCCTCCTCAGTAGGCGTCTCCCTCTCCCTTTCCCCTCAGTAGGCATCTCCCCTCTCCCTCCCTCCTCAGTAGGCGTCTCCTCTCTCCCTCCCTCCTCAGTAGGCGTCTCCCCTCTCCCTCCCTCCTCAGTAGGCGTCTCCCCCTCTCCCTCCCTCCTCAGTAGGCATCTCCCCTCTCCCTCCCTCCTCAGTAGGCGTCTCCCCTCTCCCTCCCTCCTCAGTAGGCGTCTCCCCTCTCCCTCCCTCCTCAGTAGGCATCTCCCCTCTCCCTCCCTCCTCAGTAGGCGTCTCCCCTCTCCCCCTCCTCAGTAGGCTCCCCCTCCCTCCTCAGTGGGCGTCCCTCCTCTCTCTCCCTCCCTCCTCAGTAGGCTTCTCCCCTCTCCCTCCCTCCTCAGTAGGCGTCTCCTCTCTCCCCCCTCCTCAGTAGGCTTCTCCCCTCTCCCTCCCTCCTCAGTAGGCTTCTCCCCTCTCCCTCCCTCCTCAGTAGGTGTCTCCTCTCTCCCTCCTCAGTAGGCTTCTCCCCTCTCCCCCTCCCTCCCTCCTCAGTAGGCTTCTCCCCTCTCCCTCCCTCCTCAGTAGGCTTCTCCCCTCTCCCTCCCTCCTCAGTAGGCATCTCCCCTCTCCCTTCCTCCTCAGTAGGCATCTCCCCTCTCCCTTCCTCCTCAGTAGGCTTCTCCCCTCTCCCTCCCTCCTCAGTAGGCGTCTCCCCTCTCCCTCCCTCCTCAGTAGGCATCTCCCCTCTCCCTCCCTCCTCAGTAGGCTTCTCCCCTCTCCCTCCCTCCTCAGTAGGCTTCTCCCCTCTCCCTCCCTCCTCAGTAGGCGTAACCCATTCCTAGTAGGCGTCTCCCCCCCCCCCCTCCCTTCCCTCCCTCCCCCCCCACTGGTTCATGTTATGAACACATCTACACATGAAACAAAACATCATGGGTAACTCATCTTCTGTTGGTAATATGTCTGTGGGACCAAGGCACACGTCTAGAATCAGCCTGAAGACATCCGACGTTCAAAATGAAACCGAGGAATTCAAAACTCGATTACATTAATGAACTCGTAAATACCTTTTGTATTGTTCTATTGAATGTACCTATGGAGAGCTCTAATGAATGGACGTCAAGGAAGTTTTGTAGCCATTGAGTTATGCTGAGCTTCCATCTGGTCACCAACATCATTTTTGCCAGACTAACATACTTGTTGAGTCCAGACTAACATACTTGTTTCTGGGGTGAGAGTCAGTGAAGAGTCATCGTTCAACAGTAATATATCGGGGAGATATGGAACGGCAACACCCACTATGCTCGACACACACCTGTCAAGCTGTGACTAAAAGGTCTTCACATTGGGGCAGTCCCACATCATGTGACCAGGACGTCTTCACACTGGGGCAGTCCCACATCATGTGACCAGGACGTCTTCACACTGGGGCAGTCCCACATCATGTGACCAGGAAGTCGTCATGCTGGGGCAGTCCCACATCATGTGACCAGGAGGTCTTCACACTGGGGCAGTCCCACATCATGTGACCAGGAGGTCTTCACACTGGGGCAGTCCAACATCATGTGAACAGGAGGTCTTCACACTGGGGCAGTCCCACATCATGTGACCAGGAAGTCATCACGCTGGGGCAACCCCACATCATGTGACCAGGAGGTCTTCACACTGGGGCATTCCCTCATGTGCATTTAGGTTCCAATATTTATTTGAGAACACAACAGACAATTTGGAGTAGGACCAAGTTTAAATTGTCAGCGTTTCCGCAGAGTCAAATATAATCTGTAAATGATTTGTAGTGTTTTAGTTGAAGATGAATATTCAGGAGGACATTGGGATATTGTTACAGACTCTGTTCCAATCTGAATGTTGTTTGTAGTGTTTTATATCGGTATATATTCCATACCATTACTATTCCCATTGGTTTACATAGGGCTCCCAGTAGTTTTTATATTCAGTACCAGTCAAACGTTTGAACACAACAACTCATTCAGGGTTTTTCTTATTTTTTTAAAACTATTTTCTACATTGTAGAATAATAGTGAAGACATCAAAACTATGAAATAACACATATGGAATCATGTAGTAACCAAAAAAAGTGTTAAACAAATCAAAATATATTTGAGACTTGAGATTCTTCAAAATAGCCACCCTTTGCCTTGATGACGGCTTTGCACACACTTAGCATTCTCTCAACCAGCTTCATGAGGTAGTCACCTGGAATGCGTTTCAGTGTGCCTTGTTAAAAGTTGAATAGTGGCATTTCTTTCCTTCTTAAGACATGAATGTTTGTCAATGCGGATAAATTTGAAGAACTTTGAAAGTTTCTTCAAGTGCAGTCGCAAAAACCATTGAGCTCTATGATGAAACTGGCTCTCATGAGGACGGCCACAGGAAAGGAAGACCCAGAGTTACCTCTGCTGCAGAGGATAAGCTCATTAGCCTCAGAAATTGCAGCCTTACCAGCCTCAGAAATTGCATGGTGGAGGAGGTGTGATGGTGTGGGGGTGCTTTGCTGGTGACACTGTCTGGGATTTATTTAGAATTCAAGGCACACTTAACCAGCATGGCTACCACAGCATTCTGTAGTGATACGCCGTCCCATCTGGTTTGTGCTATCATGTTGTTTTTCAACAGGACAATGACACAACACACCTCCAGGCTGTGTAAGGGCTATTTGACCAAGAAGGAGAGTGATGGAGTGCTGCATCAGATGACCTGGCCTCCACAATCACCTGACCTCAACCCAATTGAGATGATTTGGGATGAGCTGGACTGCAGAATGAAGGAAAAGCAGCCAACAAGCGCTCCGCATATGTGGGAACTCCTTCAAGATGGTTGAAAAAGCATTCCAGGTGAAGTTGGTTGAGAGAATGCTAAGAGTGTGCAAAGCTGTCATCAAGTCAAAGGGTGTCTACTTTGAAGAATCTCAAATATAAAATATTTAACACGTTTTTTTTTGGTTACTACATGATTCCATGTGTTATTTCATAGTTTTGATGTCTTCACTAATATTCTACGATGTAGAAAATAGTCAAAAATAAAGAAAAACCCTTGAATGAGTAGGTGTGTCCAAACTTTTGACTGATACTGTAGATTGGATACAAAACCTCCAAATGTGTTCTGACTACAACTCTGTGAGTGGTTGAAGTGGGAGTGGTTGACCCCATGGTCAGTGGGAGTGGTTGACCCCATGGCCAGTGGAAGTGGTTGACCCCATGGTCAGTGGGAATGGTTGACCCCATGGTCAGTGGGAGTGGTTGACCCCATGGTCAGTGGGAATGGTTGACCCCATGGTCAGTGGGAATGGTTGACCCCATGGTCAGTGGGAGTGGTTGACCCCATGGTCAGTGGGAGTGGTTGACCCCATGGAACTCCATAAGTATGCACAGCGGTTCTTCGCTGCACATATATATTTTTTAAGTGACAAATCTTTTTTTGTCATGAAAGGATATTAAACCTTAATCATTCATTATGTCCGAAAATGTATGAATTCCTTGCTCAGACCATTATAGGTTTCCTTCCCAAAGGTAGGGAGTTCTTTTCTAAATATTTGTGTTGAGGTATGACAATACACTTTCCAGTTACCAGCTTTCAGATTTGTTGCCAGGTCTGTATTGAGTGGATGGTGATTGGTCCAAACTGAGTCCAGCAAAAATTAGGAGACAAGGCAAAGAATAGTACATCTCTCAATGTAAATGGTGAGACTATATTTCCCTCTTCCAACCTCGGAATACATTTAACTTGATCAAACCATTTCTTGAGTGGCCGGAGCACTAGAGACAAAGCATATAACTTGATCAAACCATTTCTTGAGTGGCCGGAGCACTAGAGACAAAGCATTTAACTTGATCAAACCATTTCTTGAGTGGCCGGAGCACGAGAGACAAAGCATATAACTTGATCAAACCATTTCTTGAGTGGCCGGAGCACGAGAGACAAAGCATATAACTTGAAGTTGGGTTAACCTTTGGGTTGCCAGAGTCATTTTCATTCTGGGATGTTTCCTTTTCCATGTCAAATTCAAGACTGAACTGTGAATATTTTTCCCAGTGGTGTGGGCAAAGGGAGCTAACAAAGTCTAGGCAAGACATACATTTTTCACTATTGAAATTCGACCTGATGAAGTTCATGTTCAATTCAACCATCTGTTGAGTTCTGCTATAATTGTTGTTGTGACTTGTAACTGCTTTCATCGGAGGAAGAGGAATCATCGGACCAAAATGCAGCAGGGTACGTGTTCATCAGGGTACGTGTTCATCAGGGTACGTGTTCATCAGGGTACGTGTTCATCAGGGGACGTGTTCATCAGGGTACGTGTTCCATGTCGTGTTCAAGACTGATCTGGAATACGTGTTCATCAGTGGTACGTGTTCATCAGGGTAGCGTGTTCATCAGGGTTACGTGTTCATCAGACATACGTGTTCATCACTACGTGTTCATCAGGGACCTGTTCATCAGGGAAGTTCATCAGGGTTCGTGTTCATCATCTGTTTGAGTTCTGCTATAATTGTTGTTGTGACTTGTTCAACTGCTGTTCATCGGAGGTTCAAGAGGACGTGTTCATCAGGGACGTGTTCAAAATGTTCATCAGGGTACGTGTTCATCAGGGTACGTGTTCATCAGGGTACGTGTTCATCAGGGTACGTGTTCATCAGGGTACGTGTTCATCAGGGTACGTGTTCATCAGGGTACGTGTTCATCAGGGTACGTGTTCATCAGGGTACGTGTTCATCAGGGTACGTGTTCATCAGGGTACGTGTTCATCTTAAAGAAATTCACTGAACACTACACTAAACAAAACAACCAAAAAGGAAACCCGAAACAGTCCCGCAAGGTGAATAACACTAAACAGAAATGAACTACCCACAACCTAACGAAAGACAGCTGTCCCTGATTTGAGAACCATACCTGGCCGAAACATAGCAATACAAAAACCTAGACATACAAACAAAGAATGCCCACCCAAATCACACCCTGACCAAACAAAAATAGGAACATACAAAGCAATCTACGTGACAGTTTGTAGTTCATCGATACAGTTTTATCTTGAGAGGGAAAAATGTCCATGTTCAGATATTTAAAATGGTTCACAACAAGTATCTTTGATTCAACGCTGAACAAAAATATAAACACAATATGCAACAATTTCAATGATATTACTGGGTTACAGTACAAAGAATGAAATCAGTTAATTTAAATAAATTCATTAGGCCCTAATCTATGGATTTCACATGACTGGGAATACATACATGCATGATTTGGTCACAGATACCTTAATAACAAAAAGATAGGTGTGTGGATCAGAAGACAGGTCAGTATGACCACCATTTGTCTCATGCAGCACAACACATATCCTTCACATAGGAGATGTGTTGCATGAAAAATTGTGTTTGACCAAATACAATGCTATTTCTCTGTAAACAAATTAACAATAGACTTCCAGCCTGCTTATAGAGAAAGGGCACTCAACATGTACTGACACAAATGACTGATGATTGGTTTAAAGAAATTGAGAATAAGAAGATTGTGGCAGCTGTACTGTTAGATTTCAGTGCAGCCTTTGATATTATTGAGCATAACCTGTTGTTGAGAAAGCTTGTGTTAATGGCTGGATTCAAAGCAATCTATCTAATAGAACTCAGTGTTTTCTTTAATGGAAGCGTCTCTATTGTTAAACATATAAAGTGTGGTGTACCGCAGGGCAGCTCTCTAGGCCCTGTACTATTTTCTATTTTTACCAATGACCTGCCACTGGCATTAAACAAAGCTTGTGTGTCCATGTATGCTGATGATTCAACCATACATGCATCAGCAACCACAGCTAAGGAAGTCACTGAAACCCTTAAAGAGTTGCAGTCTGTTTTGGAATGGGTGGCCAGTAATAAACTGGTCCTGAACATCTCTATAACAAGAGCATTGTAATTGGTACAAATCGTTCCTTAAGTGCTAGTCCTCAGCTGAATCTAGTAATGCATGTTGTGGCTGTTGAACAAGTTGAGGAGACTAAATTACTTGACATTACCTTATATTGTAACTGTCATGGTCAAAACATATTGATTTAATGGTTGTAAAAATGGGGAGAGGTCTGTCTGTAATAAAGAGATGCTCTGCTTTTTTGACACCACACTCCAAAAAGCAAGTTCTGCAGGCTCTAGTTTTGTCTAATCTTGATTATTGTCCAGTCGTGTGGTCCAATGCTGCAAGGAAAGACCTAGTTAAGCTGCAGCTGGTCCAGAACAGAGCAGCATGTTTTGCTCTTAATTGTAATCAGAGGGCTGATATTAATACTATGCATGCCGGTCTCTCTTGGCTGAGAGTTGAGGAGATACTGACTGCATCACTTCGTCTTTTTATAAGATACGTGAATGTTTTAAAAATCCCAAATTGTTTGCATAGTCAACTTACACACAGCTCTGACACAGATACTTATCCCACCAGACTTGCCACCAGGGGTCTTTTCATAGTCTCCAAATCCAGAACAAATTCAAGAAAACATACAGTATTATAAAGAGCCCTTACTGCATGGAACTTTCTTTCATCTCATATTGATCAAATAAATAGCAAACCTGGTTTCAAAAAAACAGATAAAGCAACACCTCACGGCACAACCCCTCTCCCCTATTGGACCCAGATAGTGTGTATGTAGTGATATGGAGGCTGTGTGTGTATGTAGTGATATGGAGGCTGTGTGTGTGTAGTGATATGGAGGCTGTGTGTATGTAGTGATATGGAGGCCACATGTGTCTTTCTAAATGTATGTAGTTCCGTCCTTGATCTGTTCTTGTCTAATGATGTTCTGCATTATGTTTCATGTTTTGTGTTCTGTGTGGAGGCCCAGGAAGAGTAGCTGCTGCTTTTGCTACAGCTAACGGGATCCTAATAAAATACCCCCCCCAAAAAATAGAGTTGATCAGGCTATTGATCGGGGCCTGTGGAATGTTGTCCCACTGATCTTCAATTGCTGTGCGAAGTTGATGGAAATTGGTGGGAACTGGAACACCCTGTCGTACATGTGGATCCAGAGCATCCCAAACATGCTCAACGTATGACATGTCTGGTGAGTCTGCAGGCCATGGAAGAACTGGGACATTTTCAGCTTCCAGGAATTGTGTACAGATCCTTGTGACATGGGGCCCGTGCATTATCATGCTGAAACATGAGGTGATGGTGGTGGATGAACGGCATGACAACGGGCCTCAGGATCTCATCACCGTATCTCTGGGCTTTCACACTACCATCGATAAAATGAAATTGTGTTGTCCGTAGTTTACGCCTGCCCATACCGTAACCCCACCACCACCACGAGGCACTCTGTTCACAACGTCGGCATCATACTTTGTTGCAAATGTATTTTAAAGTAAATAAAAAAGTAAATCAATTAGTAATCAATATTCAGCATAGAATATGAAGAAGAAGAAAACAATTGCAAATCATATAAACCTCCCCCTTTTTCCT
>NW_024609566.1:30000-40000 GCF_018296145.1 Oncorhynchus tshawytscha
GGTACCGGTACAGAGTCAATGTGGAGGCTATATACAGGGGGTACCGGTACAGAGTCAATGTGGAGGCTATATACAGGGGGTACCAGTACAGAGTCAATGTGGAGGCTATATACAGGGGTACCGGTACAGAGTCAATGTGGAGGCTATATACAGGGGGGGGGTACCGGTACAGAGTCAATGTGGAGGCTATATACAGGGGTACTGGTACAGAGTCAATGTGGAGGCTATATACAGGGGTACTGGTACAGAGTCAATGTGGAGGCTATATACAGGGGGTACCGGTACAGAGTCAATGTGGAGGCTATATACAGGGGTACCAGTACAGAGTCAATGTGGAGGCTATATACAGGGGGTACCGGTACAGAGTCAATGTGGAGGCTATATACAGGGGGTACCGGTACAGAGTCAATGTGGAGGCTATATACAGGGGTACTGGTACAGAGTCAATGTGGAGGCTATATACAGGGGGTACTGGTACAGAGTCAATGTGGAGGCTATATACAGGGGGTACCGGTACAGAGTCAATGTGGAGGCTATATACAGGGGTACCAGTACAGAGTCAATGTGGAGGCTATATACAGGGGTACTGGTACAGAGTCAATGTGGAGGCTATATACAGGGGTACCAGTACAGAGTCAATGTGGAGGCTATATACAGGGGGTACCCGTACAGAGTCAATGTGGAGGCTATATACAGGGGGTACTGGTACAGAGTCAATGTGGAGGCTATATACAGGGGGTACCGGTACAGAGTCAATGTGGAGGCTATTTATACAGGGGTACCCGTACAGAGTCAATGTGGAGGCTATATACAGGGGTACCGGTACAGAGTCAATGTGGAGGCTATATACAGGGGGTACCGGTACAGAGTCAATGTGGAGGCTATATACAGGGGGTACCAGTACAGAGTCAATGTGGAGGCTATATACAGGGGGTACCGGTACAGAGTCAATGTGGAGGCTATATACAGGGGGTACCGGTACAGAGTCAATGTGTGATAACACCGGTTTCCTCGACTACCGGTACAAGACTCACTTGTTATTTTTCTGCTGCTGTTTTAATGAATTGTTTCTTTAAGTTTACATTTTTTACTTATCTTTTTTTTTTTTTACTTAACACGTATTTTCTTAAAACTACATTGTTGGTTAATAAGGGCTTGTAAGTAATAATTTCACTGTAAGGTCTACTACACCTGTTGAATTCAGCATTTCACTGTAAGGTCTACTACACCTACTACACCTGTTGTATTCAGCATTTCACTGTAAGGTCTACTACCCCTGTTGAATTCAGCATTTCACTGTGAGGTCTACTACACCTGTTGTATTCAGCATTTCACTGTAAGGTCTACCTACACCTGTTGTATTCAGCATTTCACTGTGAGGTCTACTACACCTGTTGTATTCAGCATTTCACTGTAAGGTCTACTACACCTGTTGTATTCAGCATTTCACTGTAAGGTCTACTACACCTGTTGAATTCAGCATTTCACTGTAAGGTCTACTACACCTACTACACCTGTTGTATTCAGCATTTCACTGTAAGGTCTACTACACCTGTTGAATTCAGCATTTCACTGTAAGGTCTACTACACCTGTTGTATTCCGCATTTCACTGTAAGGTCTACTACACCTGTTGTATTCAGCATTTCACTGTAAGGTCTACTACACCTGTTGTATTCAGCATTTCACTGTAAGGTCTACTACACCTGTTGTATTCAGCATTTCACTGTAAGGTCTACTACACCTGTTGTATTCAGCATTTCACTGTAAGGTCTACTACACCTGTTGTATTCAGCATTTCACTGTAAGGTCTACTACACCTGTTGTATTCAGCATTTCACTGTAAGGTCTACTACACCTGTTGTATTCAGCATTTCACTGTAAGGTCTACTACACCTGTTGTATTCAGCATTTCACTGTAAGGTCTACTACACCTGTTGTATTCAGCATTTCACTGTAAGGTCTACACCTGTTGTATTCAGCATTTCACTGTAAGGTCTACCTACACCTGTTGTATTCAGCATTTCACTGTAAGGTCTACACCTGTTGTATTCGGCGCTTGTGACAAATACAATTAGATTTAGATTTATAGCCACGTTAGTATAACTCATAATATACAGACGTGAGGTTATCACAGTAGTGGACATTAACATGAAATGTAATGTGAGTATAAATCTCTGAGTTCAGAAAAAACAGGTTATTTCTAGCTCAACGTTTTGGCTTCAATGTACGTGTAAGAAACGACTAACTGTAATCACGTTTAATGTGTCACATAACGTTCCAATTTAGCAAGAACAGTGTTTCAGTGAAGAGAACAAACACCCATAAACAGCTGGTCCCACACTGAATAATGATCGACATTCTCATTCCGGAATGTTAGTAATTGTCCATTCTTTAAACTCTCGCCTTTCCCTCCCCGAGGTTCTTGGCAACGTGGCTACGCTAAAGCAAACAAAAGAGGTCATTGAAACCTTAGAGCCACATTTGAATGTGATCACTTTTTTTTTCAGAGCCAACGAATGTCATGAGTTGAACTCTTTCACTTTTAGCACCTAACGCTAAGAGTTGTGAAGCCGCGGGCCAAGAGAAACAAGTCCGCTCGCAGGGAACAACCACTAACCCTCATTACTCGGTCGGTGTTGAACACAGCCTCTCATTTCAGGTGCTATAAAACACAGCAGTGTGGTACAACGAGTGAATGAGCAGTAGGATGTAACCGTTGTTGAAAACTGTAAGCTCGTACTCTGCATTACTCTGCGGTTTTGAGACTTTGATTTGCTGGGTCAGTAATGAGCTCCTTGCTGGGTTCTAGATGTTCATTTGCTGGGTCAGTAATGAGCTCTGTGCTGGGTTCTAGATGTTGATTTGCTGGGTCAGTACTGAGCTCTGTGCTGGGTTGAGACGTTGATTTGCTGGGTCAGTAATGAGCTCTGTTCTGGTTTGAGATGTTGATTTGCTGGGTCAGTAATGAGCTCCATGCTGGGTTTGAGACGTTGATTTGCTGGGTCAGTAATAAGCTCCTTGCTGGGTTCTAGACGTTGATTTGCTGGGTCAGTAATGAGCTCCTTGCTGGGTTGAGATGTTGATTGGGGTATTTAAGTTTGACATTGGTCCTCGGGTATTTCAGTTTGACATTGGTCATGGGGTATTTCAGCTTGACATTGGTCCTGGGGTATTTCAGCTTGACATTGGTCTTGGGGTATTTCAGTTTGATGTTGGTCCTTGGGTATTTCAGTTTGACATTGGTCCTGGGGTATTTCAGCTTGACGTTGGTCCTGGGGTATTTCACCTTGACATTGGTCCTGGGGTATTTCACCTTGACATTGGTCCTGGGGTATTTCAGCTTGACATTGGTCCTGGGGTATTTCAGCTTGACATTGGTCCTGGGGTATTTCAGCTTGACATTGGTCCTGGGGTATTTGCTTGACATTGGTCCTGGGGTATTTCAGCTTGACGTTGGGGGTATTTCAGCTTGACATTGGTCCTGGGGTATTTCAGCTTGACATTGGTCCTGGGGTATTTCAGCTTGACATTGGTCCTGGGGTATTTCAGCTTGACATTGGTTTTGGGGTATTTCAGGTTGATGTTGGTCCTCGGGTATTTCAGTTTGACATTGGTCCTGGGGTATTTCAGCTTGACGTTGGTCCTGGGGTATTTCACCTTGACATTGGTCCTGGGGTATTTCAGCTTGACGTTGGTCCTGGGGTATTTCAGCTTGACGTTGGTCCTGGGGTATTTCAGCTTGACATTGGTCCTGGGGTATTTCAGCTTGACATTGGTCCTGGGGTATTTCAGCTTGACATTGGTCCTGGGGTATTTCACCTTGACGTTGGTCCTGGGGTATTTCACCTTGACATTGGTTGGGGTATTTCAGCTTGACATTGGTCCTGGGGTATTTATTTCAGCTTGATGTTGGTTGGTATTTCAGCTTGACCTGGGGTATTTCAGCTTGACGTTGGTCCTGGGGTATTTCAGCTTGACATTGGTCCCTGGGGTATTTCACCTTGACATTGGTCCTGGGGTATTTCAGCTTGACATTGGTCCTGGGGTTGGTGACATTGGTCCTGGGGTATTTCAGCTTGACATTGGTCCTGGGGTATTTCACCTTGACATTGGTCCTGGGGTATTTCACCTTGACATTGGTCCTGGGGTGACGTTGGTCCTGGGGTATTTCAGCTTGACCTGGGGTATTTCAGCTTGACATTGGTCCTGGGGTATTTCAGCTTGACGTTGGTCCTGGGGTATTTCAGCTTGACATTGGGTATTTCAGCTTGACATTGGTCCTGGGGTATTTCAGCTTGACATTGGTCCTGGGGTATTTCAGCTTGACATTGGTCCTGGGGTATTTCACCTTGACATTGGTCCTGGGGTATTTCACCTTGACGTTGGTCCTGGGGTATTTCAGGAACCCGTTGTATATGGTGCAGTATAACACTCATCTAATATGTACGTTTTTACAAAAGTTGAATTCTGTGAAAAAGTAAAATATTCTCAAACTGAAATAAATAAAAAATAAACCCCTTTCGAACTGATAATGAATCATTTACTCCCTAATGATTTAAAAACAATTCCATTCTGCAGCGCTATCAGGTTGCATTAGACTCAGAGTGTAACTGTACTTGAGTTGTCTCCTGTTTTCTATCCACTGAACCCATGAGGTTTGAGCTCCAATTCATTATGTATGAGGCTCAACTTACAGTACTTGACTGTTGATTAATACAACTGTTTCAGTTGGTATGTACATTGGCAAAAAAAATGGTTTTGCATACAATATAAATTCTTATTCTTTCAGGTCTAATTATTTATACAAAGAATCACACTGTAACACTGACACTTACACATAAGAGGGAGAATACCGTTTATTATTCAGACATCTATTCTGGGTCTGGTCCACAGGGCAGTTGTTGAATGCAGATTATTTCAGGGGATCTGACAGCTGAAAAAATAGAGTTATTAATACTGTAAATGTGACACTTAAAGGGCAAACAAGCAATCCACACTGATCACACTACAGTACAGTCTCATGCATAAATATGAGGAGCGTGTGTGTGTGTGTGTGTGTGTGTGTGTGTGTGCATGTTAATGCAATGCATACTGTATTGAATAGCAACTTGCTTGCCAACTTGAGTTCGTGACATCCTGAGTGATGTAACATTGTTGGTCAGATTGTGTCTAGTGATGTATCATTGTTGGTCAGATTGTGTCTAGTGATGAAACATTGTTGGTCAGATTGTGTCTAGTGATGTATCATTGTTGGTCAGATTGTATCTAGTGATGTAACATTGTTGGTCAGATTGTGTCTAGTGATGTAACATTGTTCATCAGATTGTGTCTAGTGATGTAACATTGTTGGCCAGATTGTGTCTAGTGATGAAACATTGTTGGCCAGATTGTGTCTAGTGATTGAAACATTGTTGGGTGTGTGAGGTGTACACATTTGTTTCAAAGTAGATTTGTTTAAACAATTTAAAGGCACTGCTACCAAATATTTATTGGGTGTATGTAAACTTCTGACCCACTGGGATTGTGATGAAAGAAATAAAATCTGAAATAAATCATTCTCTCTACTAGCCTCGACATTTCACATTCTTAAAATAAAGTGGGGATCCTAACTGATCTAAGACAGTGAATTTTTACGAGGATTAAATGTCAGGAATTGTGAAAAACTGATTTTACATGTATTTGTCTAAGGTGTATGTTAACTTCCAACTTCAACTGTATCTGATATTGCCAACAAGCTTAAATTCTTGTTAATTGAACTACACTGTTCAATTTACAGTAGCTCTTACAGTAAAATAATATCATGCCATTGTTTGAGGAGAGTGCACAGTTATAAACTTGAAAATGTGTTAATAAACCAATTAGGCACATTTGGGCAGTCTTGATACAAAACTTTGAACAGAAATACAATGGTTCATTGGATCAGTCTAAACCTTTGCACATATACTGCTGCTGCCGACTAGTGGCCAAAATATAAATTGCGCCTGGGCTGGAATAATACATGATGGCCTTTCTCTTGCATTTCAAAGATGATGGTAGAAAAATAAAATCATAATAATGGTTTTTTTCTTTGTATTATATTTTACCAGATCTAATGTGTTATATTCTCCTACATTCGTTTTAAATTTCCACAAAACTTCCAAGTGAGCTTCAGGTTTCCAGTTAGATTTTTTACAGGCAATATTTGGGTCCTGAGCTACAGGCAGTTAGATTTGGGTCCTTACAGGCAGGTCCTGAGCTACAGGCAGTTAGATTTGGGTCCTGAGCTACAGGCAGTTAGATTTGGGTCCTGAGCTACAGGCAGTTAGATTTGGGTCCTGAGCTACAGGCAGTTAGATTTGGGTCCTGAGCTACAGGCAGTTAGATTTGGGTCCTGAGCTACAGGCAGTTAGATTTGGGTATGTCATTTCAGGTGAAAAATTAGAAAAAAAGTGTGGGATCCTTTTAACACGACCAAGAACTCCTACTTTATCCCACTGTAGTAAAATGACATTATTACTGTAAGTTGCTCTGGACAAGAGCATTTGCTAGAGTAGTCAAATGTCAAATGTCAAATGTTTTACGTACAGATCTCATATTACTGTGTTGAAAAACATTTGTTTTTACAGATATTGATGTCACAATTGTATCATTTGTACAGTTCTTCATAAAACATGTAGTGATTTGTTACATTTGACTGTAAAACCAAAGCAGTACTACTTATTTCTCTGAGAGGGAGGAGGATATACAGAATTTAGCAAAGAAACATGACTATTTGTCTCTCTGAAATGAAACCATCAAGTGATAGATTTTAAACAAATGCATGTATGTCGTTGAACAACCAATTGCCATGATTAAATAGTACAAACTATTTTATAATTTAATTAAATAACAAAAGCTAATTTACCAACATTTATGATAATGTATATGTAGTGTTTTGGAATAAAACTCTTCAAATTGCCCCACTGTGATTGTGTAACATGGGGATTACTGATGATTAAGCATTTAACCAATCCTGCCGACTACGCCAGATTACAGATTCCACTCCGTAGTGAAAATCAAATCTACACAAATCAATGACGATATAGTCAATCGATGTTCATTGTATGAATAGTAAGCCACACCTTGTGACAGTTTAACCCCTACATATCAGTCGATGGCAACCAATCATCACACCACTCATATCAAACTGTCACGCTTGACCTTGATTCTAAACTCATTTGCAACTTTCATGTACCCAGAGTTCACTCATAGGATCCAAGGATATGTGTTGGCTAACGTACAACCTTTTACATTATATTCATTGAATATAAAGCTGAAAGTATTCATATACACTGAGTGTACAAAACATTTCCAAGAAATAGACTGACCAGGTGAATCTATGATCCCTTATTGATGTCACCTGTTAAATCCACTTCAATCAGTGTAGATAAAGGAGAAGAGACAGGTTAAAGAAGGATTTTTAAAGCCTTGAGACAATTGAGACAGATTGTATATGTGTGCCATTCAGAGTGTGAATGAGCAAGACAACATATTGAAGTGCCTTTGAATGAGGTATGGTAGTAAGTGCCCAGCACACCGGTTTAAGTGTGTCAAAAAACAGCAACGTTACTGGGTTTTTCACACTGAACAGTTTCCCGTGTGTATCAACAATGGTCCACCACCCAAAGGACATCTAGCCAACTTGACACAACTGTTGGAAGCATTGGAGTTAAGATAGGCCAGCATCCCTGTGGAACGCTTTAGACACCTTGTAGAGTCCGTGCCCCAACGAAGTGACGCTGTTCTGAGGGCAAAAGGGGGAGCAAGTCAATATTAGGAAGGTGTTCTTAATGTTTTGTAAAATACCACTCAGTGTATATCGCTTGAAAGATATACTGCATTAAACATGTGAATAATGCATGCAGTAAAAACATATGTAGTGGTCTGATCCAGATTTTCTGATTAGTTGCCAAAACATGGATTCAAACATAATTGTTGTATTTTCACACATCTAAAGCAATGATGAGAAGTCATATATCTGTCTCTCTGTCTATACTATTCTCAAGAACTGTTTGTGAACCCCTATCGTCAATGTGCATTCAGTTGTTGATTCTGTGAGGGTTGATTATGGTGCACCATAGATGACTGACTCATCTCTTTCAGTTATTTAGTTCACACTTAGTTCACCCTCTGTTTTTTTATTATCAGCCTCAGTTCATCACAGTCATTACATATTGGATGTTTGCAGCATCTTCTGCCAGGTTTGATAATGGTTTGGACTGTGGAGATATTTCCATACACACTGTCATTTTTTGGGATATATAAGAAAACATAAACTATTTCCCAATTCTTTATCGACATGTCAGGGACAGAAACATCACTTTGATTGATTGTATCACTTTTCTATGAAGAGGATACAATCTGTGGAAATGATGAGTTCTGTAGGAGCCAGGAGACCTACAGACAATTCTTTTTTAGAAGGAGGAAGAAGGTTTTAAAGTTTGATTGCCATAGATATTACATACTGTAGTTCCTGATTTAAAGGTTGATTAGATATTACATACTGTAGTTCCTGATTTAAAGGTTGATTAGATGTTACATACTGTAGTTCCTGATTTAAAGGTTGATTAGATGTTACATACTGTAGTTCCTGATTTAAAGGTTGATTAGATGTTACATACTGTAGTTCCTGATTTAAAGGTTGATTAGATGTTACATACTGTAGTTCCTGATTTAAAGGTTGATTAGATGATTACATACTGTAGTTCCTGATTTAAAGGTTGATTAGATATTACATACTGTAGTTCCTGATTTAAAGGTTGATTAGATGTTACATACTGTAGTTCCTGATTTAAAGGTTGATTAGATGTTACATACTGTAGTTCCTGATTTAAAGGTTGATTAGATGTTACATACTGTAGTTCCTGATTTAAAGGTTGATTAGATGTTACATACTGTAGATTAGATATTACATACTGTAGTTCCTGATTTAAAGGTTGATTAGATGTTACATACTGTAGTTCCTGATTTAAAGGTTGATTAGATGTTACATATAGTTCCTGATTTTTAAAGTTCCTGATTTTACATACTGTAGTTCCTGATTTAAAGGTTGATTAGATGTTACATACTGTAGTTCCTGATTTAAAGGTTGATTAGATGTTACATACTGTAGTTCCTGATTTAAAGGTTGATTAGATGTTACATAGTTCCTGATTTAAAGGTTGATTAGATGTTACATATTTCCTGATTTAAAGGTTGATTAGATGTTACATAGTTCCTGATTTAAAGGTTGATTAGATGATTTAGGTTGATTATGTTACATACTGTAGTTCCTGATTTAAAGGTTGATTAGATGTTACATAGTTCCTGATTTAAAGGTTGATTAGATGTTACAGTTCCTGATTTAAAGGTTGATTAGATGTTACATACTGTAGTTCCTGATTTAAAGGTTGATTAGATATTACATACTGTAGTTCCTGATTTAAAGGTTGATTAGATGTTACATAGTTCCTGATTTAAAGGTTGATTAGATGTTACATATTTCCTGATTTAAAGGTTGATTAGATGTTACATATTTCCTGATTTAAAGGTTGATTAGATGTTACATATTTCCTGATTTAAAGGTTGATTAGATGTTACATATTTCCTGATTTAAAGGTTGATTAGATGTTACATAGTTCCTGATTTAAAGGTTGATTAGATGTTACATAGTTCCTGATTTAAAGGTTGATTATTCCTAAATTGTACCATCATACCATGAGTTAAAGACCCATAGAAACGGGACATGGGACAAGCTAAAAATAATAGCCTGGCAGAGTTTAGAAAATGGATTCGTAGATAGTGCAGGTTTTATTTTCTTAACTGAGTGTCTCCTATAATATGTTCATTATACATAGTAATATCTATGATACATCTTGGTGGTCGTCGTCAAGGGTGTCCTGTGTCACACATTGCATTTGAGCTGTTCAGGGGGACAAGCTAGCCACTTAGAACAAGCATTCCTTTATAATGCATCTAAAATACATTACAAGACAGGGTCTA
>NW_024609566.1:45000-75000 GCF_018296145.1 Oncorhynchus tshawytscha
CACTTGGAGTTCCTTAAACCACTGGAGCGTCTCTGGCTGCCTGGTAAATAAATAACAAGGCTCTGAAATCTCAGACACCGTTCTGAGTTAAGGAAACCATCCCCAAAAACATCCACCCTCTTTTTATCTACGCACTTAGAGATAACCAAGCAAGATTTGGCACAGCTGGAGAGTCAGACTCCTCGCCTTCTCTTCTTCTCTGCCCGGGTGTCTGTCTGTCTATCTATCGTTCCCCCTCTACATGGGTGAGTGCCTCTACTCCCTGGTATTGTTATACCATCTTTTCAACATTCATCCCTCCATCCCCTCTCTCTCTTGCTCTCAGTGGCAGGGTATGTGGTGTGGACTGCTGCTGGGGGGGTTACTGGCCTGGTGATGGCTCGGTTAGGACATTAGGACGGTCCGGCTCCCGCTGCAGGACACTGGGATCCTCTCCGTCCTCACGCTCCACCTGGCAAGATAGGGGGCCTGTAGAGGTACAGTAGGGGGTCGGGCAGGGGGGTGGTGATGGGGATGGGGGAGTGAGGGAAGAGGAAAGAGGGAGGCAATGTCTCGTGGTCTCCTGGTGTGTCTGGGGAACCCTCATCCCTGCTCTAACACTCATTACTCTCCCTGAATCCCACGGGTGCTCGGTGCTAGACACCATTCCAATGTGGAAGCGTCCCGGGTGCTAGTGCTGCTCCAGGACCAACTATAGCTACCTCCGATCCCAGGTTACAGTATTCACTTAACGAGGGACAGCCTAGTCACGGGTCCCAAGCGACACCAGGAGAGCCAAGCCAACCGCTGTGTGCCTGGGCAGTAATGGTGGGGATAACACAATCTCACTAGTTGGTTTGAAAATGTGTTGCTGTCTGAAAGAAGCAGTAAATATCATTCAAATTCTCTTTGTTTTTCCCATCTTTTACATTTGACTTTCACTTTATTTTGTGCAAGTGTGCAAAAGTTCAGAGAACGTACACTATATATTCCACAAAAGGACTGGAGTTTAAAATAACGGTCTCTTGACACAATTTCCATTTAGAGTTCTATCATTATAATATAATGCCAGACATGCTATAATGTTACTATTGTTTTTACTAACCTAGTTTTCTAGGAACTAAAGTAAAGAATAAAATAATGCCAGGCATGCTATAATATGTATTTTTTTTAACTAACCTATTTTCCTACGAACTAAATTAATTGTGCCACTTGAGTATAAAGATGTGTATTTTTAATGGCTTGTCTGTTTTGTTTGCTGGACCTTAATATAGTGATATCATGTAGAATATTTTCGCCTGCCTTTAGCACAAAGCCACATGCTGATCCACATGAACCAGGTGCTGCTTTTCAAAATGCCTGATCCTTTAGCAGAACAGCAGGACGTGTGAAGAACATATGAGGATAAATTCACTCTATGGGACATGTTCACTTCAGATGGGAAAGGCAGAGCCAGAGATAAATACCAGAACAAATGTTCCTATTGGTTTGTGTGATGACTCAAAATATAACACTCAAATAATATTTAACATCCAAACGTGTGACGTTTTTGTAAATGCTCATTTTAACAGAGGCAGAAGAGGAGGTTGGAGGTGTGGGACAGAGATGTTTCAGCATTATATGATTCAAATCAATACGAGTCTGGATATAAAATGTTGACGATCAGTTAAACAATGTCTTTTTAAATATCACAAACAAGGGTTTTTGCTAAAGAAAGGAGGTAAAAGCCAAGTAGAAGCATTAGTGTGAATAAAGACACGTTTGACGAGGAGAAACTCCATCTTGTTTTATGTCACAACAAAACAACAAAGTCGTTCTCAACAAAAGGTCATTTTATCAATAAAATATTTTAATACACTTTTTTATGTGGGGAGCATATCTATCCATGGGGGGCATATCTATCCATGGGGGGCATATCTATCCATGGGGGGGGCATATCTATCCATGGGGGGGGCATATCTATCCATGGGGGGGGGGCATATCTATCCATGGGGGGGGCATATCTATCCATGGGGGGGGGCATATCTATCCATGGGGGGGGGGGCATATCTATCCATGGGGGGGGGCATATCTATCCATGGGGGGGGCATATCTATCCATGGGGGGGCATATCTATCCATGGGGGGGGCATATCTATCCATGGGGGGGGGCATATCTATCCATGGGGGGGCATATCTATCCATGGGGGGCATATCTATCCATGGGGGGCATATCTATCCATGGGGGGGGCATATCTATCCATGGGGGGGGCATATCTATCCATGGGGGGGGGGGCATATCTATCCATGGGGGGGGCATATCTATCCATGGGGGGGGGGCATATCTATCCATGGGGGGGGCATATCTATCCATGGGAGGGGGCATATCTATCCATGGGGGGGGCATATCTATCCATGGGGGGGGGGGCATATCTATCCATGGGGGGGGGCATATCTATCCATGGGGGGGGCATATCTATCCATGGGAGGGGGGCATATCTATCCATGGGGGGGGCATATCTATCCATGGGGGGCATATCTATCCATGGGGGGGGCATATCTATCCATGGGGGGGGCAAATCTATCCATGGGGGGGGCAGATCTATCCATAGGGGGGGGGGGGCATATCTATCCATGGGGGGGGCATATCTATCCATGGGGGGGCATATCTATCCATGGGGGGGCATATCTATCCATGGGGGGGCATATCTATCCATGGGGGGCATATCTATCCATGGGGGGGGCATATCTATCCATGGGGGGGCATATCTATCCATGGGGGGGCATATCTATCCATGGGGGGGGCATATCTATCCATGGGGGGGGCATATCTATCCATGGGGGGGCATATCTATCCATGGGGGGGGCATATCTATCCATGGGGGCATATCTATCCATGGGGGCATATCTATCCATGGGGGGGCATATCTATCCATGGGGGGGGCATATCTATCCATGGGAGGGGGGCATATCTATCCATGGGGGGGGCATATCTATCCATGGGGGGGGGGGGCATCTATCCACGGGGGGGGCATATCTATCCATGGGGGGGGGCATATCTATCCATGGGGGGGGCATATCTATCCATGGGGGGGCATATCTATCCATGGGGGGCATATCTATCCATGGGGGGGGCATATCTATCCATGGGGGGGGCATATCTATCCATGGGGGGCATATCTATCCATGGGGGGGCATATCTATCCATGGGGGGGGCATATCTATCCATGGGGGGGGCATATCTATCCATGGAGGGGGGCATATCTATCCATGGGGGCATATCTATCCATGGGGGGGGGCATATCTATCCATGGGGGGGGCATATCTATCCATGGGGGGGGGCATATCTATCCATGGGGGGGGCATATCTATCCATGGGGGGGCATATCTATCCATGGGGGGGGCATATCTATCCATGGGGGGCATATCTATCCATGGGGGGGGGGCATATCTATCCATGGGGGGGGCATATCTATCCATGGGGGGGGCATATCTATCCATGGGGGCATATCTATCCATGGGGGGGGGGGGGCATATCTATCCATGGGGGGGCATATCTATCCATGGGGGGGGCATATCTATCCACGGGGGGCATATCTATCCATGGGGGGCATATCTATCCATGGGGGGGGCATATCTATCCATGGGGGGCATATCTATCCATGGGGGGGGGGCATATCTATCCATGGGGGGCATATCTATCCATGGGGGGGGCATATCTATCCATGGGGGGGGCATATCTATCCATGGGGGGGGCATATCTATCCATGGGGGGGCATATCTATCCATGGGGGGGGCATATCTATCCATGGGGGGCATATCTATCCATGGGGGCATATCTATCCATGGGGGGCATATCTATCCATGGGGGCATATCTATCCATGGGGGGGGCATATCTATCCATGGGGGGGCATATCTATCCATGGGGGGGGCATATCTATCCATGGGGGGGGCATATCTATCCATGGGGGGGGCGTGAAAACACACACAAAAATAAGGAATTTGTGGATGATAAAATCAGATCCATTCTAAACAAGCCTCTTATATATCCTGTCATCCAGTCTGGGTTCTAAACACGCCTCTTATATATCCTGTCATCCAGTCTGGGTTCTATATACGTCTCTTATATATCCTGTCATCCAGTCTGGGTTCTAAACACGCCTCTTATATATCCTGTCATCCAGTCTGGGTTCTATATACGTCTCTTATATATCTTGTCATCTGAGTCTGGGTTCTATATACGTCTCTTATATATCTTGTCATCCAGTCTGGGTTCTATATATGTCTCTTATATATCCTGTCATCCAGTCTGGGTTCTATATACGTCTCTTATATATCCTGTCATCTGAGTCTGGGTTCTATATACGTCTCTAATATATCCTGTCATCCAGTCTGGGTTCTATATACGTCTCTTATATATCCTGTCATCTGAGTCTGGGTTCTATATACGTCTCTTATATATCCTGTCATCTGAGTCTGGGTTCTAAACACGCCTCTTATATATCTTGTCATCTGAGTCTGGGTTCTATATACGTCTCTTATATATCCTGTCATCCAGTCTGGGTTCTATATACGTCTCTTATATATCCTGTCATCTGAGTCTGGGTTCTATATACGTCTCTTATATATCCTGTCATCCAGTCTGGGTTCTATATACGTCTCTTATATATCCTGTCATCTGAGTCTGGGTTCTATATACGTCTCTTATATATCCTGTCATCTGAGTCTGGGTTCTATATACGTCTCTTATATATCCTGTCATCTGAGTCTGGGTTCTATATACGTCTCTTATATATCCTGTCATCAGTCTGGGTTCTATATACGTCTCTTATATATCCTGTCATCTGAGTCTGGGTTCTATATACGTCTCTTATATATCCTGTCATCCAGTCTGGGTTCTATATACGTCTCTTATATATCCTGTCATCTGAGTCTGGGTTCTATATATATCTCTTATACATCCTGTCATCCAGTCTGGGTACTCTATATATATCTCTTATACATCCTGTCATCCAGTCTGGGTTCTATATATATCTCTTATACATCCTGTCATCCAGTCTGGGTTCTATATATATCTCTTATACATCCTGTCATCCAGTCTGGGTACTATATATATTCTTATACATCCTGTCATCCAGTCTGGGTTCTATATATATCTCTTATACATCCTGTCATCAGTCTGGGTTATATATATATCTCTTATACATCCTGTCATCCAGTCTGGGTTCTATATATATCTCTTATACATCCTGTCATCCAGTCTGGGTTCTATATATATCTCTTATACATCCTGTCATCCAGTCTGGGTTATATATATATCTCTTATACATCCTGTCATCCAGTCTGGGTTCTATATATATCTCTTATACATCCTGTCATCCAGTCTGGGTTCTATATATATCTCTTATACATCCTGTCATCCAGTCTGGGTTCTATATATATCTCTTATACATCCTGTCATCCAGTCTGGGTTATATATATATCTCTTATACATCCTGTCATCCAGTCTGGGTTCTATATATATCTCTTATACATCCTGTCATCCAGTCTGGGTTCTATATACGTCTCTTATACATCCTGTCATCCAGTCTGGGTTCTATATACGTCTCTTATACATCCTGTCATCCAGTCTGGGTTCTATATACGTCTCTTATACATCCTGTCATCTGAGTCTGGGTACAAGCAGATGAACGAGAAATACATAAATGCTGCTGTCATTAAATACCTTTTTATTTAATTTTTTCTTAAAGCGTTCTTTCTCTGCTAAATAAGTCATAGTCACGGTCTGCAAAACATATCCACAACACGCAGTACTTGGGTTTCTCTCACAGTGAGGAAGCGTGGATCCCTCTTGCCTCCCTGCTAGGGAGGATCTCACCCTTTACAACACCGCCAATATACGACAAGGTCGCTACCATCTTCAACCGAACGCATTTAAAAAATATATAATTTTTAGAGAAGTCTCTTTAAAAGGGCAGCGTGGCTAGACTGGCCATCGCATGAAGGAGACACGGACATGAGGTCATCAACAGATCACGATAGAAATCATTAAGACAGCTGGTACTAGCTGGCAACAACAACAACAACAACAACAACAACAACAACAACAACAACAACTAAAATATATTTTCCACATGCTCTGAACACTATTTTTGGTTTTAACTGATATTAATAAATAAAGGATTGCAGTTCATCCTGCTGTTATTGAAACGCATCTCAGACATGAAAAGGAATCAATTGTTTTATTTGATCACATATTATTAGACTGTTGCAGTGAAGATTTGTACAGTACCATCTCGACCAGTCTCTCTACAGTCTCTGTACCAATGAGTTAAAAGATACTGTATGACTTGTCATGTTATCATTGTCAGTTGTTTCATTCAATATAGAGGGGGTGGGGTGGGTGGGGGGGGTGAAAGCAACAGTACCTTCCAGTTTAATGCACAAAAACCACTTACACACAAGTGACAGACCACATTACCCCCATTTCACTTCCATTAACTGTGATTTCTGGATGTCTGCCGACAGTGGGGAGACGGCCCCTCTTCTGAGGTCCGGGGATGTTTCTTGAAGGGACGTGTGATTTCTGATCCTTGTCTGTCCCGTTCATCTCCAGGACGGCAGTAAGAGGAAGAGGAACAGAGACAGGTCAGTGATTCCCAGATTGTTTTTTTCTTTGGGTAATGTATTGATGGCCAATCTGGCCTCCATGGTCATCTTTACTACTATGAGTCCAGAACATACAGAATTAAAGAGTAGCCTACATTTTGCTATTTCTTAACCAGAGGGGTTAAATATGGATGAGGGAACAGGGAGGTATTCAGAGCTACACACACACACACACACACACACACACACACACACACACACACACACACACACACACACACACACACACACACACACACACACACACACACACACACACACACACACACACACACACACACACACGCACACACACACACACACGCACACACGCACACGCACACGCACACACACACACACACTAAAGTTTATAGAAACAGAGACAGATGGAGGAGAAAGTAGAGGAGACCTTCTGTGTTTATAGCTTGTTGAGGGAGGGAGAAAGTAGAGGAGACCCTTCTGTGTTTATAGCTTGTTGAGGGAGGGAGAAAGTAGAGGAGACCGTTCTGTGTTTATAGCTTGTTGATGGAGGGAGAAAGTAGAGGAGACCGTTCTGTGTTTATAGCTTGTTGAGGGAGAGAGAAAGTAGAGGAGACCGTTCTGTGTTTATAGCTTGTTGATGGAGGGAGAAAGTAGAGGAGACCGTTCTGTGTTTATAGCTTGTTGATGGAGAGAGAAAGTAGAGGAGACCGTTCTGTGTTTATAGCTTGTTGATGGAGGGAGAAAGTAGAGGAGACCGTTCTGTGTTTATAGCTTGTTGATGGAGAGAGAAAGTAGAGGAGACCGTTCTGTGTTTATAGCTTGTTGAGGGAGGGAGAAAGTAGAGGAGACCGTTCTGGATTCTGTGTTTATAGCTTGTTGAGGGAGGGAGAAAGTAGAGGAGACCGTTCTGTGTTTATAGCTTGTTGAGGGAGGGAGAAAGTAGAGGAGACCGTTCTGTGTTTATAGAGGAGACCCTTCTGTGTTTATAGCTTGTTGAGGGAGGGAGAAAGTAGAGGAGACCGTTCTGTGTTTATAGCTTGTTGAGCTTGGAGGGAGAAAGTGAGCCCTTCTGTGTTTATAGCTTGTTGAGGGAGGGAGAAAGTAGAGGAGACCGTTCTGTGTTTATAGCTTGTTGATGGAGGGAGAAAGTAGAGGAGACCTGTTCTGTGTTTATAGCTTGTTGTTTATAGCTTGTTGATGGAGGGAGAAAGTAGAGGAGACCGTTCTGGAGAGGGAGAAAGTAGAGGAGACCGTTCTGTGTTTATAGCTTGTTGAGGGAGGGAGAAAGTAGAGGAGACCGTTCTGTGTTTATAGCTTGTTGAGGGAGGGAGAAAGTAGAGGAGACCGTTCTGTGTTTATAGCTTGTTGAGGGAGGGAGAAAGTAGAGGAGACCCTTCTGTGTTTATAGCTTGTTGAGGGAGAGAGAAAGTAGAGGAGACCGTTCTGTGTTTATAGCTTGTTGAGGGAGGGAGAAAGTAGAGGAGACCGTTCTGTGTTTATAGCTTGTTGATGGAGGGAGAAAGTAGAGGAGACCGTTCTGTGTTTATAGCTTGTTGATGGAGGGAGAAAGTAGAGGAGACCCTTCTGTGTTTATAGCTTGTTGAGGGAGGGAGAAAGTAGAGGAGACCGTTCTGTGTTTATAGCTTGTTGAGGGAGGGAGAAAGTAGAGGAGACCCTTCTGTGTTTATAGCTTGTTGAGGGAGGGAGAAAGTAGACCGTTCTGTGGAGACCGTTCTGTGTTTATAGCTTGTTGAGGGAGGGAGAAAGTAGAGGAGACCGTTCTGTGTTTATAGCTTGTTGATGGAGGAGAAAGTTGAGAGGAGACCGTTCTGTGTTTATAGCTTGTTGATGGAGGGAGAAAGTAGAGGAGACCGTTTATCTTCTGTGTTTATAGCTTGTTGATGGAGGGAGAAAGTAGAGGAGACCGTTCTGTGTTTATAGCTTGTTGATGGGGAGAAAGTAGAGGAGACTGTTCTGTGTTTATAGCTTGTTGATGGAGGGAGAAAGTAGAGGAGACCGTTCTGTGTTTATAGCTTGTTGATGGAGGGAGAAAGTAGAGGAGACCGTTCTGTGTTTATAGCTTGTTGATGGAGAGAGAAAGTAGAGGAGACCGTTCTGGATTCTGTGTTTATAGCTTGTTGATGGAGAGAGAAAGTAGAGGAGACCATTCTGTGTTTATAGCTTGTTGATGGAGAGAGAAAGTAGAGGAGACCATTCTGTGTTTATAGCTTGTTGATGGAGGGAGAAAGTAGAGGAGACCTTTCTGTGTTCATAGCTTGTTGTGTCTTTAAAACATCTTTGTAACGTGTGTGTCACACCTTCAGTCCAACGGGAGGCTCTCTATAAAACACTGTGACACCAGTGGATGTAACACCTGGCAAACTGAGGAGTTTCAACGAAACAAAAGGTACACAGCTGTGGAATGGTGGCAAGTGGAAATGTCCCACTGACTCTCTTAGAGAAAAAACAACGACACAATTACTTTTACGAGACAGCGGTGAAAATTCACAATTACTTTTATGAGACAGCGGTGAAAATTCACAATTACTTCCATGATACTGCGGTGAAAATTCACAATTACTTTTATGAGACAGCGGTGAAAATTCACAATTACTTTTATGAGACAGCGGTGAAAATTCACAATTACTTCCATGATACTGCGGTGAAAATTCCCAATTACTTCCATGATACTGCGGTGAAAATTCCCAATTACTTCGATGATACTGCGGTGAAAATTCCCAATTACTTCCATGATACTGCGGTGAAAATTCCCAATTACTTCCATGATACTGCGGTGAAAATTCCCAATTACTTCCATGATACTGCGGTGAAAATTCCCAATTACTTGGATGATACTGCGGTGAACACCAACATTTCTCCAATGGCTTTCTGTATATGTAGGCTTATATGTGTATCCCGTTGCACCCATGATAGTCAGTGGAGCCGCCGTAATGAACGATAGACTCAGAACACACAGAGGACCCGGTGTGCAGAGTCTTAACTGAAAACGGTGGGCCGTTGAGATAGAGCCAAACCCTTTTATTCATCTCCCCGTTCAACAGAGGATAGGGCATAAGAGCATCCTGCAGTCTGTTTGTACGTGGCCCCCCGAGCAGCTGAAGTCAGTCTTATGTACTGTTTGTTGAAGGATTCAACATGGGAATTTTGTGAGTAAACCTATTTCACTTAGAGCTCACATGATCAGTTGGAGGATCTTTCTCGCTTGATTTTTATTTTCTTCCACTCAATGAATTGTGTTTTCTAGTCAATGAATCACAAGGGTGGAAAAACATTTTTTAAAAGAGAAAGAAGTTTATGAATCTCTATTACGTAAACAGTCCAAGGTTGGGATTCCTCCCCTGTGCCAGGCAAGTGATCATTTTTCAATCCTCATAGAAGGCATTACCCAGCATGCACAAAATCATGTATCAGGTCATTGTTTTCTAAATGATTCAGCGTATTAGTAGATAAACACACATTAGATACTATTTAATCCATCAGAATAACAGGATCCTTGTTTTAACCCTTTTCGTTGTTGTTGTGAAAGCGACCTCGTTGTTGGCCGTATGGGTGACTGGTACTATCCTCTACTGCAGAGATCATAGCTATACTTAATATGATTCAAATATAATACATATTACAATACACTATAATTATAAGTGACACCAAAGGTAAGATCTATCCCATCCCTTTTAAAAAATAAAATAAAATAAATCTAACAGCGCCTCACAACTTCATAAATGTTGTATTAGGGGTCCCTTCTGCCTCGTCCGTTTCGATCTTTGTGACTGTTTTCCCAGAACAGTTTTGGATGTCGTGGCGATACTGTGACAGGGCGAAGAGCTCACATCAATCACATCTCCTAAAAGTAGTCCAGCTGAATCCTGCCACAGTAAAGGGGCCAGAGAGCTTGTCCCTCCCTCCCTCCCTCCCTCCCTCCCTCCCTCCCTCCCTCCCTCCCTCCCTCCCTCCCTCCCTCCCTCCCTCCCTCCCTCCCTCCCTCCCTCCCCCTCCCTCCCCCTCCCTCCCCCTCCCCCTCCCCCCTCCCTCCCCAGAGATGGCCTGGCTGTAGAAGCTTTCTACAGATAACAGCCCAGTTCAGTCACTTGAAGTAATCCTTTAGTGACTAAAATGACTGGAATGACAAAATATGGGACTGTGATGTACACTTTTGGACGTCAATAAAACTAGATACCCTGGGTGTTCAAGTGAAGGGACAGACGGGGGGGGTTTATAAAACGGGGAGGAAAAAAAGAAAAGAACCAGAAAGAAAGCTGGTACGACCACCACCCTCACCACAGGAAGGAGAGAGGTGCATGCAGCCGAGCCCTCGGGATGGAAATCTAGCAAGCGTGAAAACTGCTGCTTTCTATTGTACTGGACATAGTGTCTATTCTCTTCCTGGGTCACGGAATGCCTTTTGCTGCTACTCTAACAGGATTGGGCAGTGTGCTATCTGCTCTACTCTTAATTCATTTAAGACCCCCTCCCTCCCTCCCTAAAATCTCCCCAGGATCCTAATGGACCCGTGTTTTAGTTCAACATACCTGAAGACACATGTGTTCTAAGAGAATCTTGTCTGAAAAGGAAATCTAGCAGAATGGGTTTTTTTTTTGTTGATATTTCTGAGCAAGTGCTTCTTAGAGCTCAGCTTTTTTGATGTTGTTGCCAGCGATGTGTGGAGCATGTGGATGTGTGGATAGTGTGGAGCATGTGGATGTGTGGATAGTGTGGAGCATGTGGATGTGTGGATAGTGTGGAGCATGTGGATGTGTGGATAGTGTGGAGCATGTGGATGTGTGGATAGTGTGGAGCATGTGGATGTGTGGATAGTGTGGAGCATGTGGATGTGTGGATAGTGTGGAGCATGTGGATGTGTGGATAGTGTGGAGCATGTGGATGTGGGGATAGTGTGGAGCAGGGTACTCTCTGCAAACAGAGTAAATAGGAGTTGACTCTTGACTCTTCTGTAATCAAATAACAACGTAAATAAACTGCTTGTGTCTCATTCTTTTTTAAATAATTTAACCTCTATTTAACGAGGCAAGTCAGTTAAGAACAAATTCTTATTTTCAATGACGGCCAAGGAACAGTGGGTTAACTGCCTGTTCAGGGGCAGAACAACAGATTTGTACCTTGTCAGCTCGGGGATTTGAACTAGGCTACCCTTCCGCTATGACTGCCACATGTACTGTATCAGACCATCACAAATAAACGGACTCTACGCCTCAATTAAAACGGATTGTATGTTTCTCATGTGCTTGATATTAATAGATTGCACTTGTTTAACTGAAGAGGAAAAGTTACCAAGTGTAGGTCTAATATATCTAAAAGTAGTTTATGATAAAATAAAGAAATGTGTAAAATGAAAGACACATGTCATTGTGTAGGTTTTAATGAGGGTCTCTATTGCTCTAAATAAACAGAGCACATATCCTCACATATGTCCCTGTGTAGGTTTTAATGAGGGTCTCTATTGCTCTAAATAAACAGAGCACATATCCTCACATATGTCCCTGTGTAGGTATTAATGAAGGTCTCTATTGCTCTAAATAAACAGAGCACATATCCTCACATATGTCCCTGTGTAGGTATTAATGAAGGTCTCTATTGCTCTAAATAAACAGAGCACATATCCTCACATATGTCCCTGTGTAGGTATTAATGAAGGTCTCTATTGCTCTAAATAAACAGAGCACATACCCTCACATATGTCCCTGTGTAGGTATTAATGAAGGTCTCTATTGCTCTAAATAAACAGAGCACATATCCTCACATATGTCCCTGTGTAGGTATTAATGAATGTCTCCTTTGCTCTAAATAAACAGAGCACATATCCTCACATATGTCCCTGTGTAGGTATTAATGAAGGTCTCTATTGCTCTAAATAAACAGAGCACATATCCTCACATATGTCCCTGTGTAGGTATTAATGAAGGTCTCTATTGCTCTAAATAAACAGAGAACATATCCTCGTGTAATTATCATCAAGGGGATCATGATTTAAAAGCCCGTTCTCCTTTCATGACTCAATATAACTCAATATAACTTCAGCAAAAAAAGTTGAACGTAATATATTTTTTTGTTTGTTTGTTAAAATGCAAAGTCTGACAATTAAATGACGGCTTAAATTAAAATGTCCACTCCTGGAGGTATCAATGTACGTGGAGAAAAATACTGTCTGTAATATAAAACAAATCACAAAAAACATTTTGGTGTTTTAAATGAATCTGTTTCTGTGCCTTATATATATGGTGCCATTACCTTCCACAGTACACAGAGAACATTGAGGCTAAAACAATCTGTTTCTGTGCCTTATATATATGGTGCCATTACCTTCCACAGTACACAGAGAACATTGAGGCTAAAACAATCTCTCCGGACTTGAGTTTTCCGTGCGAGATACAATATTTCCCTTGACAATGAAAGGTGGAAAATATGATAAATAAAATATTATGGAAATGTGGTTCTAATATTGTATTGTCACAATCAATTTCCCATTACCCATCTCCACTTTTATATATACCATATTAACTCCTCCTGAAATTCACTTTATAAAGCTAGAGACTCCAGTTTACATTTTAAACTATTCCTGCCTTTTTTTCCCCTCTCTCCTTCCTCGTGTAATGAAAAGCCCATGGCTATATGGAATGAATTGAGCATTTGACTTTCAATTAGGTTAGTATGTATACAGAGTTGGGCATTTATGTTCGTTCACAGACGAGGAGTCTTGTGGCAGGGACTGATGTAGTGATATTGCGGTGGAACACTACCGTGTGCAAATTGAATTGAAATCATCAAGCAGGGCGGGCCCGATTAAATGAACTAGCCTGTCACTCTGAGGGGATGGAGAAATGATTGTCATATTTGTCTACAGCCGGAGTACTGTTATCAAAAGGAATTATTATATATATATATTTTAAATAACCTGCTGTACACATAAAACATGTTTTACATTAGTGGGATAAAAAGCCATCACAGCAGCTGCTGCTTGCCTTGAGATGAACAGTTTTCGTATATTATGACACCCAGTCAACTCTAGGGCTTGACTTCTCTATTGCTGATAAATTACGTTTCTCTCTCTCTCTTCCACCTTCTTCTTCTTCCACTTTCTTGCATTGAATGAGTTTCGGAGTGGAAAGGTACACCTAGGGGCGTGTGTTAATTACTCCACTGACACTTCTTTCTCAAGGCAAACATGACGAAAATGAGGGTCATGGACTTCCCATATAAAAAGAGGCATTGCTTAATGATGTGAGGCCTGAGTTTAATTCAGCATGCAGGGCAGTGAGAGAGGTGGGAGAGGGAGGGAGGGAGGGAGGGAGGGAGGGAGGGAGGGAGGGAGGGAGGGAGGGAGGGAGGGAGGGAGGGAGGGAGGGAGGGAGGGTCGAAGGACGGACGGACGGAGGGAGTGAGGGGACGGAGGGACGGACGGACGGACGGACGGACGGAGGGAGGGAGGGAGGGAGGGAGGGAGGGAGGGACGGAGGGAGGGAGGGACGGACGGACGGAGGGAGGGAGGGAGGGAGGGAGGGAGGGACGGAGGGAGGGACGGAGGGACGGACGGAGGGAGGGAGGGACGGACGGAGGGATGGACGGACGGACGGACGGCTGAAGGAAGTGTGAGTTTCAGCTTTCATTCAGAAGATGCATCCATCCAGGCCGCGTTGGTTTAAATCCTCTGGTAAGCAAACACTGGGGTGGTTCCGTTGCTGTGAACTTTAACCCCTATGGGTACAGTAAAACAACAAAGGAATTGTTTAGTTAGAGTAGTTACAGTGCTGTAAGTATGGTAAATGAATCTGCATCCAACATGATGCATAACGTGGTGAGTTTTGATTGGGGTTTCATTTCGACAGGAGTGCCCAGCGTCACCTTTGACCTTTCTAACGAACTTGGCTGATATTTAGTAAAGATCACAGCACTCTTTAATCGCTCTGTCAAGGATAGGAAAATACGTCCCATTTCTAACTAGTGTTTTTGCTATGTAAGCAGCACAGCAAAGCCAACACAGGAAACTGAGCTGTTAATGTTACTGTATCAACATGACAACATGTCACCTGGTATAGGAGTTTTCATGTGTTTAGTCTCAGTTACAATACAACGAGACAATATGACACCTGGTTTAGGAGTTACATGTTTATGGCCTCAGTTACATTACAATGAGACAATATGACACCTGGTATAGGGGGTTTTCATGTGTTTAGTCTCAGTTACATTACAACGAGACAATATGACACCTGGTATAGGGGGTTTTCATGTGTTTAGTCTCAGTTACATTACAACGAGACAACATGTCACCTGGTACAGGGGGTTTTCATGTGTTTAGTCTCAGTTACAATACAGCGAGACAACATGTCACCTGGTACAGGGGGTTTTCATGTGTTTAGTCTCAGTTACAATACAGCGAGACAACATGTCACCTGGTACAGGGGGTTTTCATGTGTTTAGTCTCAGTTACAATACAACGAGACAATATGTCACCTGGTACAGGGGGTTTTCATGTGTTTAGTCTCAGTTACAATACAGCGAGACAACATGTCACCTGGTACAGGGGGTTTTCATGCGTACGGTCTCAGTTCTAATATAATACAAGCCACAGATCAACATATACATGTAGGTATAATGTAATGCTTCATGTTTGAAATATAAATATGTCCAAGTGTGTAAAGGTCTTTGGGGGGAAAAAAGTAAAGACCATTTCCAGAGGCTCTTTCCACATGGAATGATGTGAGTGTGTGGAAGCATTATGGCAGGATGTTTTTCACAGGTCTCCCCTTACACCAAGAGAGGGCTGGAGGGTGCTAAGTGCTGCCAAGAACAATGCCCTTTATTGAAGGACAAGAGGTCAGCAAGACACGGACAGGGGGAGAGGAAGACCTGTCAGGTCCACCATCCAGCCTTCCTTTCCAAATCCCTCTTTACTCCATGGGTGGGAGAGGAAGACCTGTCAGGTCCACCATCCAGCCTTCCTTTCCAAATCCCTCTTTACTCCATGGGTGGGAGAGGAAGACCTGTCAGGTCCACCATCCAGTCTTCCTTTCCAAATCCCTCTTTACTCCATGGGGGGGAGAGGAAGACCTGTCAGGTCCACCATCCAGCCTTCCTTTCCAAATCCCTCTTTACTCCATGGGGGGGACCTGTCAGGTCCACCATCCAGTCTTCCTTTCCAAATCCCTCTTTACTCCATGGGTGGGAGAGGAAGACCTGTCAGGTCCACCATCCAGCCTTCCTTTCCAAATCCCTCTTTACTCCATGGGGGAAAGGAAGACCTGTCAAGTCCACCATCCAGCCTTCCTTTCCAAATCCCTCTTTACTCCATGGGGGGGAGAGGAAGACCTGTCAGGTCCACCATCCAGCCTTCCTTTCCAAATCCCTCTTTACTCCATGGGGGAGAGGAAGACCTGTCAGGTCCACCATCCAGCCTTCCTTTCCAAATCCCTCTTTACTCCAGAGGGGGGAGAGGAAGACCTGTCAGGTCCACCATCCAGCCTTCCTTTCCAAATCCCTCTTTACTCCATGGGGGGGGGAGAGGAAGACCTGTCAGGTCCACCATCCAGCCTTCCTTTCCAAATCCCTCTTTACTCCATGGGGGGAGAGGAAGACCTGTCAGGTCCACCATCCAGCCTTCCTTTCCAAATCCCTCTTTACTCCATGGGGGGAGAGGAAGACCTGTCAGGTCCACCATCCAGCCTTCCTTTCCAAATCCCTCTTTACTCCATGGGGGGAGAGGAAGACCTGTCAGGTCCACCATCCAGCCTTCCTTTCCAAATCCCTCTTTACTCCATGGGGGAGAGGAAGACCTGTCAGGTCCACCATCCAGCCTTCCTTTCCAAATCCCTCTTTACTCCATGGGGGGAGAGGAAGACCTGTCAGGTCCACCATCCAGCCTTCCTTTCCAAATCCCTCTTTACTCCATGGGTGGGAGAGGAAGACCTGTCAGGTCCACCATCCAGCCTTCCTTTCCAAATCCCTCTTTACTCCATGGGTGGGAGAGGAAGACCTGTCAGGTCCACCATCCAGCCTTCCTTTCCAAATCCCTCTTTACTCCATGGGTGGGAGAGGAAGACCTGTCAGGTCCACCATCCAGCCTTCCTTTCCAAATCCCTCTTTACTCCATGGGTGGGAGAGGAAGACCTGTCAGGTCCACCATCCAGCCTTCCTTTCCAAATCCCTCTTTACTCCATGGGTGGGTAAGGAAGAACTATGACACCTGGTATAGGAGCTCCTGCTCGTCAATACGGTGAATGGAGAATAAGACGACATATCTGAATGATACAGGCGAACCCTAAACATCTTGTTTATTGTTATAACCCACACAAATTATGTAGCCATTTTTTACTTTGTGTCAATTAGGTCTTCCTGATATAATGACTGTCCTGTTCTGTAGGTCTTCCTGATATAATGACTGTCCTGTTCTGTAGGTCTTCCTGATATAATGACTGTCCTGTTCTGTAGGTCTTCCTGATATAATGACTGTCCTGTTCTGTAGGTCTTCCTGATATAATGACTGTCCTGTTCTGTAGGTCTTCCTGATATAATGACTGTCCTGTCCTGTAGGTCTTCCTGATATAATGACTGTCCTCTCCTGTCAGTCTTCCTGATATCATTACTGTCCTGTCGGTCTTCCTGATATCATTACTGTCCTGTAGGTCTTCCTGATATCATTACTGTCCTCTCCTGTCGGTCTTCCTGATATCATTACTGTCCTGTAGGTCTTCCTGATATCATTACTGTACTGTAGGTCTTCCTGATATAATGACTGTCCTGTTCTGTAGGTCTTCCTGATATAATGACTGTCCTGTTCTGTAGGTCTTCCTGATATAATGACTGTCCTGTTCTGTAGGTCTTCCTGATATAATGACTGTCCTGTTCTGCAGGTCTTCCTGATATCATTACTGTCCTCTCCTGTCGGTCTTCCTGATATCATTACTGTCCTGTAGGTCTTCCTGATATCATTACTGTCCTGTTCTGTAGGTCTTCCTGATATCATTACTGTCCTCTCCTGTCGGTCTTCCTGATATCATTACTGTCCTGTAGGTCTTCCTGATATCATTACTGTCCTCTCCTGTCGGTCTTCCTGATATCATTACTGTACTGTAGGTCTTCCTGATATAATGACTGTCCTGTTCTGTAGGTCTTCCTGATATAATGACTGTCCTGTTCTGTAGGTCTTCCTGATATAATGACTGTCCTGTTCTGTAGGTCTTCCTGATATAATGACTGTCCTGTTCTGCAGGTCTTCCTGATATCATTACTGTCCTCTCCTGTCGGTCTTCCTGATATCATTACTGTCCTGTAGGTCTTCCTGATATCATTACTGTCCTGTTCTGTAGGTCTTCCTGATATCATTACTGTCCTCTCCTGTCGGTCTTCCTGATATCATTACTGTCCTGTAGGTCTTCCTGATATCATTACTGTCCTCTCCTGTCGGTCTTCCTGATATCATTACTGTCCTCTCCTGTCGGTCTTCCTGATATCATTACTGTCCTGTAGGTCTTCCTGATATAATGACTGTCCTGTCCTGTCGGTCTTCCTGATATCATTACTGTCCTGTAGGTCTTCCTGATATCATTACTGTCCTGTCGGTCTTCCTGATATCATTACTGTCCTGTAGGTCGTCCTGATATCATTACTGTCCTCTCCTGTCGGTCTTCCTGATATCATTACTGTCCTCTCCTGTCGGTCTTCCTGATATCATTACTGTCCTGTAGGTCTTCCTGATATAATGACTGTCCTGTCCTGTAGGTCTTCCTGATATCATTACTGTCCTCTCCTGTCGGTCTTCCTGATATCATTACTGTCCTGTAGGTCTTCCTGATATCATTACTGTCCTGTAGGTCTTCCTCATATCATTACTGTCCTGTAGGTCTTCCTGATATCATTACTGTCCTGTCCTGTAGGTCTTCCTCATATCATTACTGTCCTGTAGGTCTTCCTCATGTCATTACTGTCCTGTAGGTCTTCCTCATATCATTACTGTCCTGTAGGTCTTCCTCATGTCATTACTGTCCTGTAGGTCTTCCTCATGTCATTACTGTCCTGTAGGTCTTCCTCATATCATTACTGTCCTGTAGGTCTCCTCATGTCATTACTGTCAAGTGAGAGCTGATACGTTGTCGTGTGAGCGTGTTTGTGTGTGTTTTCGTGCGTGTTGGTGCGTGTGTGTGAGTATGATTGTGTGTGCTCGTGTGTGTGTGTGTGTGTGTGTGTGTGTGTGTGTGTGTGTGTGTGTGTTAAGAACACTGAGGGGGGTTGGGCAGCCTGTCATATTACTGCTACCCAGGGATGATTTCTAACTACTCACTGTGACCACCAGACTCCACCACTCTGTGTGTTCTGTTGTGGGCTGCATGAAGACAGTATTTTGAACATAGAGACAGTGTTATAAACACAGAGACAGTGTTATAAACATAGAGACAGTGTTATAAACACAGAGACAGTGTTATAAACATAGAGACAGTGTTATGAACATAGAGACAGTGTTATGAACATAGAGACAGTGTTATGAACATAGAGACAGTGTTATAAACATAGAGACAGTGTTATAAACATAGAGACAGTGTTATGAACATAGAGACAGTGTTATGAACATAGAGACAGTGTTATGAACATAGAGACAGTGTTATGAACATAGAGACAGTGTTATGAACATAGAGACAGTGTTATGAACATAGAGACAGTGTTATGAACATAGAGACAGTGTTATGAACATAGAGACAGTGTTATAAACATAGAGACAGTGTTATAAACATAGAGACAGTGTTATGAACATAGAGACAGTGTTATGAACATAGAGACAGTGTTATGAACATAGAGACAGTGTTATAAACATAGAGACAGTGTTATAAACACAGAGACAGTGTTATAAACATAGAGACAGTGTTATGAACATAGAGACAGTGTTATGAACATAGAGACAGTGTTATGAACATAGAGACAGTGTTATAATCATAGAGACAGTGTTATAAACATAGAGACAGTGTTATGAACATAGAGACAGTGTTATAATCATAGAGACAGTGTTATAAACATAGAGACAGTGTTATGAACATAGAGACAGTGTTATAAACATAGAGACAGTGTTATAAACATAGAGACAGTGTTATAAACATAGAGACAGTGTTATAAACATAGAGACAGTGTTATAAACATAGAGACAGTGTTATAAACATAGAGACAGTGTTATAAACATAGAGACAGTGTTATAAACATAGAGACAGTGTTATAAACATAGAGACAGTGTTATGAACATAGAGACAGTGTTATAAACATAGAGACAGTGTTATGAACATAGAGACAGTGTTATAAACATAGAGACAGTGTTATAAACATAGAGACAGTGTTATGAACATAGAGACAGTGTTATAAACATAGAGACAGTGTTATAAACATAGAGACAGTGTTATGAACATAGAGACAGTGTTATGAACATAGAGACAGTGTTATAAACATAGAGACAGTGTTACGAACATAGAGACAGTGTTATAATCATAGAGACAGTGTTATGAACATAGAGACAGTGTTATAAACACAGAGACAGTGTTATAAACATAGAGACAGTGTTATGAACATAGAGACAGTGTTATGAACATAGAGACAGTGTTATGAACATAGAGACAGTGTTATAAACATAGAGACAGTGTTATAAACATAGAGACAGTGTTATGAACATAGAGACAGTGTTATGAACATAGAGACAGTGTTATAAACATAGAGACAGTGTTATAAACATAGAGACAGTGTTACAGTGTTATAAACATAGAGACAGTGTTATAAGCATAGAGACAGTGTTATAAACATAGAGACAGTGTTATAAACATAGAGACAGTGTTATGAACATAGAGACAGTGTTATAAACGTAAAGACAGTGTTACAGTGTTATAAACACAGAGACAGTGTTATAAGCATAGAGACAGTGTTATAAACATAGAGACAGTGTTATGAACATAGAGACAGTGTTATAAACATAGAAACAGTGTTATAAACATAGAGACAGTGTTACAGTGTTATAAACATAGAGACAGTGTTATGAACATAGAGACAGTGTTATGAACATAGAGACAGTGTTATGAACATAGAGACAGTGTTATAAACATAGAGACAGTGTTATAAACATAGAGACAGACAGTAGAGACAGTGTTATAAACATAGAGACAGTGTTATGAACATAGAGACAGTGTTATAAACATAGAGACAGTGTTATAAACATAGAGACAGTGTTATAAACATAGAGACAGTGTTATGAACATAGAGACAGTGTTATGAACATAGAGACAGTGTTATAAACATAGAGACAGTGTTATGAACATAGAGACAGTGTTATAAACATAGAGACAGTGTTATGAACATAGAGACAGTGTTATAAACATAGAGACAGTGTTATGAACATAGAGACAGTGTTATGAACATAGAGACAGTGTTATATAGAGAACATGAACATAGAGACAGTGTTATGAACATAGAGACAGTGTTATAAACATAGAGACAGTGTTATGAACATAGAGACAGGGTTATAAACATAGAGACAGTGTTATGAACATAGAGACAGTGTTATAAACATAGAGACAGTGTTATGAACATAGAGACAGTGTTACAGTGTTATAAACATAGAGACAGTGTTATGAACATAGAGACAGTGTTATAAACATAGAGACAGTGTTATGAACATAGAGACAGTGTTATAAACATAGAGACAGTGTTATGAACATAGAGACAGTGTTATGAACATAGAGACAGTGTTATGAACATAGAGACAGTGTTATGAACATAGAGACAGTGTTATAAACATAGAGACAGTGTTATGAACATAGAGACAGTGTTATGAACATAGAGACAGTGTTATAAACATAGAGACAGTGTTATAAACATAGAGACAGTGTTATGAACATAGAGACAGTGTTATATAGAGAACATAGAGACAGTGTTATAAACATAGAGACAGTGTTATAAACATAGAGACAGTGTTATAGAGACAGTAACATAGAGACAGTGTTATAAACATAGAGACAGTGTTATAAACATAGAGACAGTGTTATGAACATAGAGACAGTGTTATGAACATAGAGACAGTGTTATGAACATAGAGACAGTGTTACAGTGTTATAAACATAGAGACAGTGTTATGAACATAGAGACAGTGTTACAGACAGTGTTATGAACATAGAGACAGTGTTATGTTATAAACATAGAGACAGTGTTATAAACATAGAGACATAAACATAGAGACAGTGTTATAAACATAGAGACAGTGTTATAAACATAGAGACAGTGTTATAAACATAGAGACAGTGTTATGAACATAGAGACAGTGTTATAAACATAGAGACAGTGTTATGAACATAGAGACAGTGTTACAGTGTTATAAACATAGAGACAGTGTTATGAACATAGAGACAGTGTTATGAACATAGAGACAGTGTTATAAACATAGAGACAGTGTTATAAACATAGAGACAGTGTTATAAACATAGAGACAGTGTTATGAACATAGAGACAGTGTTATAAACATAGAGACAGTGTTATAAACATAGAGACAGTGTTATGAACATAGAGACAGTGTTATAAACATAGAGACAGTGTTATGAACATAGAGACAGTGTTATAAACATAGAGACAGTGTTATGAACATAGAGACAGTGTTATGAACATAGAGACAGTGTTATAAACATAGAGACAGTGTTATGAACATAGAGACAGTGTTATAAACATAGAGACAGTGTTATGAACATAGAGACAGTGTTATAAACATAGAGACAGTGTTATGAACATAGAGACAGTGTTATAGAACATAGAGACAGTGTTATGAACATAGAGACAGTGTTATAAACATAGAGACAGTGTTATAAACATAGCATTCCTTTTAAGAACTGTTTTCTTTCACCGCGCCAAAAACAACAGTCTGCCTGCCAACTCGTTGTGTTGACGAGGTTCCCATGGCAACCCAATACTGCCAATGAGAGTCTAAATGTAAATCTGTTGTGTTTGTTTCAGGGAATGGCCTTGGGAAACGGACCAAACTAAATAAACCACTAGTGGACAGGAATGGCAGGACTACAGGGACACATACGTACAGAGTCATTCAGCAGACATAGAGGTTAGTTGTTGTATGGAGGGGGACAATCCCCCCCATACAGTAGTTTAACTGTACATGGCTTAAAACCATCAAAAGGATAAAAGTATAAGATCTAAGATCGCAAAGATAAAGATCAATTGTGACGCGACTCATAAAAATCCCAAACTCCAAAGGTAAAAAGCTAACCATAACAACGTAGAAGTAGAAGGTCAGGATAAGATTGTTAGAATGTGATAAATCGTCTTCGGGCAAAGTACTCAGTGTTTCCTGGAGAGTGTCAATGCAAATGTAGAAGTTCCACAACAATCACATTACGGAGTGGGAAGACCAAACTAAACCAATAAACGCTTTGGGTGGGAGGCAGGTGTCAGTTTAAATGCACGGAGCACCAGAAAATGCCCCCCCCCCCCTAAAAAAAACTCAGGCTTCAAACTTGTACGCCACATTCCCACTCAACCCAACTAGATTGCCTGTCACATCTGACACAGCTCGTCAAGAGTTCTCCTTCACTGCTCATGGGCAACACAGAGGGTCAAAAGACCAAGTACAATGGCCCAACCCTTTATTTTCGTCTTGCGAGCAGCAGATATTGAACTCTTGAAATGACAGGAGAGCGTGTGGTAAAATAGCTGCCATAGAAACAGATGCTGCCCAATGACCGTTCAGTCAGAGGGAAGAAAAAAGAGCCCTGCCTTTCTTAGTCAGATGTCAAGGTCCTGTATCATGTCAAGGTCCTGGATCATGTCAAGGTCCTGGATCATGTCAAGGTCCTGGATCATGTCAAGGTCCTGTATCATGTCAAGGTCCTGGATCATGTCAAGGTCCTGGATCATGTCAAGGTCCTGTATCATGTCAAGGTCCTGTATCATGTCAAGGTCCTGGATCATGTCAAGGTCCTGGATCATGTCAAGGTCCTGTATCATGTCAAGGTCCTGGATCATGTCAAGGTCCTGGATCATGTCAAGGTCCTGTATCATGTCAAGGTCCTGTATCATGTCAAGGTCCTGTATCATGTCAAGGTCCTGTATCATGTCAAGTTCCTGTATCATGTCAAGGTCCTGTATCATGTCAAGGTCCTGTATCATGTCAAGGTCCTGTATCATGTCAAGGTCCTGTATCATGTCAAGGTCCTGTATCATGTCAAGGTCCTGTATCATGTCAAGGTCCTGTATCATGTCAAGGTCCTGTATCATGTCAAGATCATGTCAAGGTCCTGTATCATGTCAAGGTCCTGTATCATGTCAAGGTCCTGGATCATGTCAAGGTCCTGTATCATGTCAAGGTCCTGGATCATGTCAAGGTCCTATCATGTCAAGGTCCTGTATCATGTCAAGGTCCTGTATCATGTCAAGGTCCTGTATCATGTCAAGGTCCTGTATCATGTCAAGGTCCTGGATCATGTCAAGGTCCTGTATCATGTCAAGGTCCTGGATCATGTCAAGGTCCTGGATCATGTCAAGGTCCTGTATCATGTCAAGGTCCTGTATCATGTCAAGGTCCTGTATCATGTCAAGGTCCTGTATCATGTCAAGGTCCTGGATCATGTCAAGGTCCTGTATCATGCTCTGACATTCTGAACAAGCTTAAGGCCAAGAGACAAATGAAATCAACCGTTGTCCCCTTTTTCTGGGGATTTTTTTATTTTACTTTTGAGATAGTTATTCAAATTCAAAGCTATTATTGTATTTATGTGAAGGTTCAACTGTATTTTATGATGTATGTTTTTTACATGTTTGAAAAATATAAATGGTGGAAACATTTCCTAATGTCTGTTAAGGTGACCTGACATGACCAGCGTTGATATAGGCCTTGTTGTTTCCCCTTCCAGCCTGCCACGGTGTGGATATGACAACACACTGTGGCTGGTGGATGGTGGAACACTGTGGCAGCAGGCCAGTCGGTTCAACCTGTATTCTCCTTGCTCTCGTCCACCGGAAGAAAACAATTAAACTGTCAAAAAATGGGGAATTGTCCTGTCATCAACAACAACAACAACAACAACAAGAAAACAATACGTCTCTACATCCACAAGCAGCATCAGATATATCATATCTAAGTCTAAGCATTTCCCCCAACCTGTAATTCCATGGTTGGGACCGGACCACTGGACCATTGTGATATGCTGTCTGAAGGACAACTGGAGGGGGGTCAGCGACGCTCCAAAGGCTGAATGTGGCATTTCAGAGACAGACATTAATGAACAATAGCGGCCATTTGTTATAAAAGGAAAGGTTGTTGAGTGGTAGGTCCCTGACTTCAGATTCAGGGCAGACCCGACTCTAAAGACCATTCATATCATGACAAGTCTAAACACAGACTGCTGAATAACAGGATACTACTGGAGCAACAAATACTATATTTAAAACATATATATATGTTACAATAACTAAATTGAGGTTTGCTCACACAATCTTTATAATTACAAATGAGAATTGTAGCGATGGTGGTACTTCTGTTGATCTGAACACATTGTGGTGTTGCTCGAGCCAAACGGGCAGGACAGTAAACTACCCAGGCCTTGATGACCAACTTAACAAGGGACTGATTCTTCTCTTCCTCTGACTGGTCTGATTAAGACACTGCTGCATCACTACGGTGATGATAATATGAATAATAACAGTTACACACACAACACAACATGACAACTACAACTACACACACACAACACAACATGACAACTATAACTACACACACACACCACAACAAGACAACTACACACACACACAACACAACACAACAATTATAACTACACACACAACAGAACAATTATAACTACACAACACAACATAACAATTATAATTAAACACACAACACAACATAACAATTATAATTAAACACACAACACAACAATTATAACTACACACACACACCATACTGTAACAATTACAGCTACACAAAACACAATAGAACAATGTTACATTCACAAACAGCCAAGACACAGCCAAGATAAAGCCAAGACACAGCCAAGACACAGCCAAGACACAGCCAAGATAAAGCCAAGACACAGCCAAGATAAAGCCAAGACAGAGCCAAGACACAATCAAGACACAGCCAAGACACAGCCAAGATAAAGCCAAGACACAGCCAAGACACAGCCAAGACAGAGCCAAGACACAATCAAGACACAGCCAAGACACAGCCAAGACACAGCCAAGACAGAGCCAAGACACAGCCAAGACACAGCCAAGACAGATGCTCCTGAGCCTCATATCAGTACATTAAGTTAGAAGACAGATATTAATGCCACTGTTGTTTAAAGGGGTTATAACCTATACACACACACATGAATAGAGACTAAAGACAGGCCTCGTGTTGCCTTAAGTCCTGCCCAGGTAGTACAATGACTTAAACACATCCCATGATAAAACTGTCTGGTAGCCCACTAGCTCACACCTTGATAACTCTGCTGGGTAATCTGCCTCTGCACATGTCAGCGTTACTTAAAGCCAAGGCTTTGGAGTGGCTGCATTATCCTGCACACGCCCACAGATAGGAAATAAGTGCTATTCCCAGCTGAGTGTTGATTCGCTGAGGCACTCAGCCCCCCCTTCATCTGCTCCTCTAAATCCATGTTTAGTGCCATATGCAGATAAGGACCCAAGCAGAAACATTCTGCCTATAATTGACTCGTATCCCTCTTTAGTTTAGGAAGTTAAAAAAAAAACACACAAAAAAACATTATCCTGCTTCATTAGCTTTTTATTTTCTCTGAAAATTGTTATCCTACCTAACCAGTAAGACTAAATGTTTCAGGTCTCTATTTTCAGATGTCCATTCAGTTAGATGTCTGAACGTGACCCACAATCCTCTGTTCTACACAGACACAATCAGACAGGCTTTTTAAAAAAGATAACTCCAAGTAGCCAGACTGCTTTGCTATCCGATGTTTGTTAACACTCATTACCGGTTGATAGTTTATATTTATTGACATTTTATCTTGAAATATGTTTTGGAGACAGATTTTTTATGCTAAGAAAAAAAGGAGACAAGAATTTCAGGACTTTTTTAAATGTATTTTTTGAAATTCAGGAGGGACAAAGGGATTTCACATCTATGTAACAACACAGACGTATGGTGTATAGTAGTGGAGTCATTATAAAGTGACAGGGAATGTCATTCTACACAACATAGAGGGAGGGATGAGAGGAGGGAGGGATTTAGAAAGGGAAAGAGTAAGGAGGGGAGGGTGAGAGAGGGGAGGAAAGAGAGAGAGAGAGACAGAGAGAGACAGAGAGAGAGAGAGAGCGAGAGAGGGAGAGGGGAGGAAAGAGAGAGAGAGAGTGAGAGAGAGCGAGAGAGAGAGAGAGAGAGAGGGAGGGAAGGAAGGAGGGACAAGACAGAACGAGAGAGAGAGTGAGAGAGAGAGAGAGGGAGAGAGAGGGAAGGAGGGACAAGTAAGAAGCAAGAGATAGAGTAAGAGAGAAAGAAAGAGAGAGAAAAGAGAGAGAGAAAAGAGAGAGAGGGAGAGGGAGAGAAAAGAGTTGAGAAAGAAAGAGAGAGAGAGAGAGGAGAGAGAGAGAGAGAGAGAGAGAGAGAGAGAGAGAGAGAGAGGGAAGGAAGGAAGGAGGGACAAGACAGATCGAGAGAGAGAGAGAGAGAGAGAGAAAGAGAGAGAGAAAGAGAGAGAGAGAGAAAGAGAAAGAGAGAGAGAAAGAGAAAGAGAGAGGGAAGGAGGGACAAGACAAAGCAAGATAAAGAGAGAGAGAAAGAAAGAGAGAGAAATAGAGTTGAGAAAGAAAGAGAGCGAGAGAGAGTGCGAGAGAGAGAGAGAGAGAGAGAGAGAGAGAGAGAGAGAGAGAGAGAGAGAGAGAGAGAGAGAGAGAGAGAGAGAGAGAGAGAGAGAGAGAGAGAGAGAGAGAGAGAGAGAGAGAGAGAGAGAGAGAGAGAGAGAGAAAGAGAGAGAGAGAGAGAGAGAGAGAGAGGGAAGGAGGGACAAGACAGAGCAAGCTATAGAGCAAGAAAGAGAGAATGAAAAAGAGAGAGAAAGAGAGAGAGTGAAAGAGAGAGAGAAAGCGAGAGAGAGACAGAGAGAGAGAGAGAATGGCAGAATATATAGCAAGGGCAGATTTAATGGTTGCTGGTTGCATGTTTATTCTGCTCACAGAGCAAATAAAATATCCACTACGAATGCCTGACCTCCCATGTGACAAAGTGAAATTCTAAAATAATGTGCATATAAGGATGGCTACTGACAACACCAGGGGTCCGGGTTTTGGCAACAAAAAAACCCTGTTTGATATCACAGCTGAAGGTCACTGTGAATGTCAGGATGGATGTTTTGAATTTTATTAATTTCAAAATGTGGATTTTTATTTTTCCTGCACCGCCCCTCTTGTTTGTGAAGAATAATTCAAATATACAGGAGGTGCATTAGGACTTCCATGTTTATCTGTCTACATGGAATATATTTTCATGATCCCTGTTTGTGAGGAGCATAGGAGGACCAAAATATACATCATTATTATCAGCTACATTATCTGTTTCCTCATTAACTCAAAATAACACACATATATATTTTTTAAATACATTAAAATGAACCTTTTTATTTGTATAGAATTTGAGGTTTTAATGAATCAAAGGGCCTCAATGTCAACCTCGTTAGCATGGAATCCCTTTACAGCAGGTTGTGAAGTACACATTTCACCTCCTCAGCTGAAGTGAGAGCCTTGCAGTGCCTCAGCACCCTGACAACAACCAAGGCCTGGGCTGGCATGCCTGCTTCACTGCAAACTACCACACAGGGGGATCCAGGGCTGGCATGCCTGCTTCACTGCAAACTACCACACAGGGGGATCCAGGGCTGGCATGCCTGCTTCACTGCAAACTACCACACAGGGGGATCCAGGGCTGGCATGCCTGCTTCACTGCAAACTACCACACAGGGGGATCCAGGGCTGGCATGCCTGCTTCACTGCAAACTACCACACAGGGGGATCCAGGGCTGGCATGCCTGCTTCACTGCAAATGACCACACAGGGGGATCCAGGGCTGGCATGCCTGCTTCACTGCAAACTACCACACAGGGGGATCCAGGGCTGGCATGCCTGCTTCACTGCAAACTACCACACAGGGGGATCCAGGGCTGGCATGCCTGCTTCACTGCAAATGACCACACAGGGGGATCCAGGGCTGGCATGCCTGCTTCACTGCAAATGACCACTCAGGGGGATCCAGGGCTGGCATGCCTGCTTCACTGCAAACTACCACACAGGGGGATCCAGGGCTGGCATGCCTGCTTCACTGCAAATGACCACACAGGGGGATCCAGGGCTGGCATGCCTGCTTCACTGCAAATGACCACACAGGGGGATCCAGGGCTGGCATGCCTGCTTCACTGCAAACTACCACACAGGGGGATCCAAATGCTTCACTGCAAACTACCACACAACATGCCTGCTTCACTGCAAATCAGGGGGATCCAGGGCTGGCATGCCTGCTTTGCAAATGACCACTCAGGGGGATCCAGGGCTGGCATGCCTGCTTCACTGCAAATGACCACACAGGGGGATCCAGGGCTGGCATGCCTGCTTCACTGCAAATGACCACTCAGGGGGATCCAGGGCTGGCATTGGACAAACTGAGAAAATGCTATCCTCAACATCTCCCCAAATCTCGCCATTTAAAAAAAAAATAGCTTTTGACATCCCAATAAAACTTTCATGAATTGACAGAAAGGGGCTGTCTTCTCAGACCCATTTATTGACAGAAAGGGGCTGTCATCTCAGACCCATTTATTGACAGAAAGGGGCTGTCTTCTCAACCCATTGATTGACAGAAAGGGGCTGTCTTCTCGAACCCATTGATTGACAGAAAGGGTCTGTCTTCTCGAACCCATTGATTGACAGAAAGGGGCTGTCTTCTCGGACCCATTGATTGACAGAAATGGGCTGTCTTCTCGTACCCATTGATTGACAGAAATGGGCTGTCTTCTCGTACCCATTGATTGACAGAAAGGGGCTGTCTTCTCGGACCCATTGATTGACAGAAAGGGGCTGTCTTCTCGGACCCATTGATTGACCATGGGAAGACAAAAAAATGAATAATACAAAATCCCACCCGGGACAAACCAAGCTCTTTCCTTCCTGTCCTTCCAAACTACACGTAGCAGACGACATAACATCTCCAGAGGAAAACCTAAATGTTCTGCACTCCAAATATTGTCCTCTACCTGTCCACTGGCTTACATGACAGAACATGGGATTTTTCTGGGAGAGAAAGGGGTTCTATATTTTCCCAGGATGCTGTGCTCTGTGTGTGTGCCTGACTCCAGTCGACCAGCATGACGTTTTCCACTATAAAGTGCTATGCTCTCTGGTGCTTGGGGAAATGTAAACTAC